>NC_070591.1:968756-983367 GCF_027409825.1 Scomber japonicus | reverse complement strand
GCCGAGCTAGCAACTGTGGGGGGGGCCCCTTGAGGGGGATTCCGATAACAGTGTCACTGCACTTTCCTGCATTGACCATCACAGCATTTAAAGGGACGCGCACACAGTTTGTCGTTGCATTCAATTCATAACCAGTCGTCGTCTGGGGGCCCCTGGCCAGCTCCGGGCCCTTGGCAATTGCTTGGTTTGCCTGTCCTGTTGCGACGGGCCTGGTCATGTGATCATCAGGGTCATGTGATCATCAGGGTCATGTGATCATCAGGGTCATGTGATCATCAGGTCATGTGATCATCAGGGTTAGAGCTGTTATAAATTTATAATCAGAGCTTTTATCCATTAGCAGATAAAGCTGCTCATTAAATATTCATCCTGATGAGCTCTCTCTCTCTCTCTGTCTCTCTGTCTCTCTGTCTCTCTCTCTCTCTCTCTCTCTCTCTCTCTCTGTCTCTGTCTCTCTCTCTCTCTCTCTCTCTCTCTCTCTCTCTGTCTCTCTGTCTCTCTCTCTCTCTCTCTCTGTCTCTCTCTCTCTCTCTCTCTCTCTCTCTGTCTCTCTCTCTCTCTCTCTCTCTCTCTGTCTCTCTCTCTCTCTCTGTCTCTCTCTCTGTCTCTCTCTCTCTCTCTCTCTCTCTCTCTGTCTCTCTCTCTGTCTCTCTCTCTTCTCTTCTCTCGTCTCTCTCTCTCTCTGTCTCTCTCTCTCTCTCTCTCTGTCTCTCTGTCTGTCTCTGTCTCTCTCTCTCTCTCTGTCTCTCTCTCTCTCTCTCTGTCTCTCTCTCTGTCTCTCTCTCTCTGTTTCTGTCTGTCTGTCTGTCTCTCTCTCTCTCTCTCTCTCTCTCTCGTCCTCTCTCTCTCTCTCTCTCTGTCTCTCTCTCTCTCTCTCTCTCTGTCTCTCTCTCTCTCTGTCTCTCTCTCTCTGTCTGTCTCTCTCTCTCCTCTCTCTCTCTCTCTCTCTCTCTCTCTCTCTCTCTCTCTCTCTGTCTCTCTCTCTCTCTGATGACCCGTCTCTCTCTCTCTCTCTCTCTCTCTCTCTCTCTCTCTGTCTCTCTCCTCTCTCTCTCTCTCTCTCTCTCTCTCTCTCTAACAGGTCACATGTTAAACTTTCTTTTTCTTTCTTCCAGGAAACAAGACGATGGAGGGAGTAGTGAGCGGCGTGAACACAGGTACGATCAGCCTGAGCTCTAACAGCAGGTCAGTCTGAGCTCTAACAGCAGGTCAGTCTGAGCTCTAACAGCAGGTCAGTCTGAGCTCTAACAGCAGGTCAGTCTGAGCTCTAACAGCAGGTCAGTCTGAGCTCTAACAGCAGATCAGTCTGAGCTCTAACAGCAGATCAGTCTGAGCTCTAACAGCAGGTCAGTCTGAGCTCTAACAACAGGTCAGTCTGAGCTCTAACAGCAGTCTGAGCTCTAACAGCAGTCTGAGCTCTAACAGCAGGTCAGTCTGAGCTCTAACAGCAGTCTGAGCTCTAACATCAGTCTGAGCTCTAACAGCAGATCAGTCTGAGCTCTAACAGCAGGTCAGTCTGACCTCTAACAGCAGATCAGTCTGAGCTCTAACAGCAGTCTGAGCTCTAACAGCAGGTCAGTCTGAGCTCTAACAGCAGGTCAGTCTGAGCTCTAACAGCAGTCTGAGCTCTAACAGCAGGTCAGTCTGAGCTCTAACAGCAGTCTGAGCTCTAACAGCAGGTCAGTCTGAGCTCTAACAGCAGTCTGAGCTCTAACAGCAGGTCAGTCTGAGCTCTAACAGCAGGTCAGTCTGAGCTCTAACAGCAGGTCAGTCTGAGCTCTAACAGCAGGTCAGTCTGAGCTCTAACAGCAGGTCAGTCTGAGCTCTAACAGCAGTCTGAGCTCTAACAGCAGGTCAGTCTGAGCTCTAACAGCAGGTCAGTCTGAGCTCTAACAGCAGATCAGTCTGAGCTCTAACAGCAGGTCAGTCTGAGCTCTAACAGCAGGTCAGTCTGAGCTCTAACAGCAGGTCAGTCTGAGCTCTAACAGCAGATCAGTCTGAGCTCTAACAGCAGGTCAGTCTGAGCTCTAACAGCAGTCTGAGCTCTAACAGCAGTCTGAGCTCTAACAGCAGTCTGAGCTCTAACAGCAGGTCAGTCTGAGCTCTAACAGCAGTCTGAGCTCTAACAGCAGGTCAGTCTGAGCTCTAACAGCAGTCTGAGCTCTAACAGCAGGTCAGTCTGAGCTCTAACAGCAGTCTGAGCTCTAACAGCAGGTCAGTCTGAGCTCTAACAGCAGTCTGAGCTCTAACAGCAGGTCAGTCTGAGCTCTAACAGCAGATCAGTCTGAGCTCTAACAGCAGGTCAGTCTGAGCTCTAACAGCAGATCAGTCTGAGCTCTAACAGCAGGTCAGTCTGAGCTCTAACAGCAGTCTGAGCTCTAACAGCAGGTCAGTCTGAGCTCTAACAGCAGTCTGAGCTCTAACAGCAGTCTGAGCTCTAACAGCAGATCAGTCTGAGCTCTAACAGCAGATCAGTCTGAGCTCTAACAGCAGGTCAGTTTGAGCTCTAACCCTAATCCATCCTGTTTCAGTCTCCCAGAAGACGACTGATCAGGCCAACACTGCAGCGGACACCGCCGTCGCCGGGGCCAACGAGGTCGCCCAGGCAACAGTGGACGAGGTGGAGAAGGTGGCGAGCGGATTGGTCAGCTCGGTGAGTGATGTCACACTACCATCACAAACTCATGTCAGTGTGCAGTCATGTGACCTCAGTCAGCAGTCATGTGACCTCAGCAGTCATGTGACCTCAGCAGTCATGTGACCTCAGCAGTCATGTGACCTCAGCAGTCATGTGACCTCAGTCAGCAGTCATGTATGGAGCTATTACTGTTGCAATATTAATAATATAAAAATGCGTATCTCAATCTGTGTGTGCGTATTCAGATCTGTGTGTGTAAAAAAAAATGTGTGTCTGTATTCAGATTTGCAAGTGAAGACAAATCTGCAAGTGCATGCAAAGATCTGTGAATGTCTGTCATCACTTACAACTCAGGCAGGAGCTCTGATTGGCTGTTTTTACACGTGAATTTTGCAACACTTCTGCCGCGGCAGATCTGTGATCTGCAAATGTGTAGAAATGAGATTTGTCTGTGACCTCAGTGTTCCTTTGCCCTGAGCTCAGGCTCACAGGCTCACGCTGCCTGGCTGCAGTAGCAGTACCGCCTACACACCACCAGTCGGCGCGTAGCACCCAGTGATGATAAGCGTGTCATTTGGGGTCATTTCATTGCGCTCACGGTTGGCGTTGTGTCGAGTGTATGGTCGGGAGGCAATACACATGGATTCAAGAGTGTTCGCTGTAAGTACAAGTTCATGTTTCAACAGTAACTTAGTTGTCAGAAGTATTGTTACTTGACATATTTGCTCAGTGACACACACAAGCTGAGCAAACGTAACTTGTTCACAAATAACATTACTGATAATTTAAGGCAATAATACTTCTGACAACTAAGTTACTGTTGAAACATGAACTTGTACTTACAGCGAACTTACAGCACAGATCTGAATACGCACACACAGATTGAGATACGCATTTGCAAATAATATTGCAACAGTAATAGCTCCATAGTCATGTGACCTCTGTGTTGTGTGTGTGTGTGTGTGTGTGTGTGTGTGTGTGTGCAGGTGGACCAACAGACAGCAGCTGGAGGAGAACAGAGTGAAGCAGCTCAGTAGGTCAGAAACTGTCTTTATATTCATCATGACTCCATATTGATTATTGATGAAGGTGATGATGATGATGATGATGATGATGATGATGATGATGATGATGATGATTTAATTTCTTCTTTACGTTTCAGACTTCCTGTTTCCTGTCTGATGAGCAACCAGAGAAGAAGAACTCTACATTTTAGCTCAACTCTCCTGACCTCTGACCTTTGACCCCTCCTAACCCATCTTCATCTCAGTTACCATCGTCTTTCCTCCCGTTTCCATGGTTACACTGCCTCTGCATCGCACACTGCTGCTCTCAGCTGATTGGTCAGTGTGGAGTGACATCACCGGGGGCGTGGTTTACCACATCTGTTTCCTGTCAATCACAGAGATGACTCCGCCCCCAACAGAGAAACACCTGACGCCTTTAAAAATGATCAATAATGCTTTACTAACACACACACACACACACACTCTCACACACACGCACACACACACACTCTCACACACACACACACACACACACTCACACACACACACACACACGCACACACACACACACACAAACACACAAACACACACACACACACACATACCTGCTCACCTGATTTTATTCTTTTATAAACAGCAGAAATAAATAAATAAATAAATAAAGAGTTTGAACGCTGCTTTGTTTCTTCTTCAGTGTTTTTGTGTTTTTATGGTCAGCCAGACAGGAAGTGGCTTCTATGGTCAGTCAGACAGGAAGTGGCTTCTATGGTCAGTCAGACAGGAAGTGGCTTCTATGGTCAGCCAGACAGGAAGTGGCTTCTGTGGCCAGTCAGACAGGAAGTGGCTTCTATGGTCAGTCAAACAGGAAGTGGCTTCTATGGTCAGTCAAACAGGAAGTGGCTTCTGTGGCCAGTCAGACAGGAAGTGGCTTCTATGGTCAGTCAGACAGGAAGTGGCTTCTATGGTCAGTCAAACAGGAAGTGGTTTCTGTGGTCAGTCAGACAGGAAGTGGCTTCTATGGTCAGTCAGACAGGAAGTGGCTTCTGTGGCCAGTCAGACAGGAAGTAGCTTCTATGGTCAGTCAAACAGGAAGTGGCTTCTGTGGTCAGTCAGACAGGAAGTAGCTTCTGTGGTCAGTCAGACAGGAAGTGGCTTCTGTGGTCAGTCAAACAGGAAGTCGTCTGCTGAGCTACACACTCCTTTATGGCTCAGTGAGGTTTTTGTGGTTCAGTTGAATTTAAAAGAGTTAAGATTTGAAAATAATGAAATGAATGAATGAAAACTAAAAGCAGGTGAAATACAAACCTGGAGGTTAAAGCTGCTGATGTGATTATTTAATATCTTCAGGTTTCTGTTCTGATTCAAACAGAAGCTGAAACTCTTCTTTATGAATATGAGATGAAAGGAGCTCAGGGTCAGGGGGTTAGGGGGTTAGGGTCAGGGCAACTAGCTGTGGTTCACCAGGAGGAGCGACTAGCTGTGGTTCACCAGGAGGAGCGACTAGCTACGGTTCACCAGGAGGAGCGACTAGCTACGGTTCACCGGGAGGAGCGACTAGCTACGGTTCACCGGGAGGAGGGACTAGCTACGGTTCACCGGGAGGAGCAACTAGCTATGGTTCACCGGGAGGAGGAACTAGCTACGGTTCACCGGGAGGAGCGACTAGCTACGGTTCACCAGGAGGAGGAACTAGCTATGGTTCACCAGGAGGAGCGACTAGCTACGGTTCACCAGGAGGAGGAACTAGCTACGGTTCACCAGGAGGAGGAACTAGCTACGGTTCACCAGGAGGAGGGACTAGCTGTGGTTCACCAGGAGGAGCGACTAGCTATGGTTCACCAGGAGGAGCGACTAGCTATGGTTCACCTGGAGGAGGTACTAGCTGTGGTTCACCGGGAGGAGCGACTAGCTACGGTTCACCGGGAGGAGCGACTAGCTACGGTTCACCGGGAGGAGCGACTAGCTACGGTTCACCGGGAGGAGCGACTAGCTACGGTTCACCGGGAGGAGCGACTAGCTATGGTTCACCGGGAGGAGCGACTAGCTACGGTTCACCAGGAGGAGCGACTAGCTAGGGTTCACCAGGAGCAGCTGCACCACCTGAGGGGTTTCTGACCAGCACTTCCTGTCTTTGACCAGCACTTCCTGTCTTTGACCAGCACTTCCTGTCTTTGACCAGCACTTCCTGTCTTTGACCAGCACTTCCTGTCTTTGACCAGCACTTCCTGTCTTTGACCAGACAAAAAACAGCTCATACCTTAGGAACGGTATGACAGAAAATTTGGCGGTTTCGGTTATTGTGGCTTTTTCAAATCGCGGTATACCTTGAACACGGTTATCATCCCACGCCTAATCATGTCCTATCGCTCTGACCGTGCCAAGGCCTCGGCTACGGCAGAGTGGACTCATGGATCCACAGTCTGTAACTTACTGCCTCTTTTTATAGAGACATTTAAAGTTTTTCAGTCTGCAATCCGGGCAGGGAGTCAGCAAAGGCCCTGGTGGCCCTGAAACGGGGTCAAAGGTCAGTCTTAGACTAGGCCATAGAGCTTCATACTCTAGCAGCAGACAGTGGGTGGAACCAGCCAGCTTTAGCAGACGCCTTTTTCTTTTGGCCAAATATTTTTTAAGCTACAATACTTTCAGTTTCAGACATACAATTTGCCCTTTCTTTTCTTTTTAACACACACATATGTGTAATAGGTTAACCCTAACCCAACACACATACTACTGGTTATTTATGCAATATAAAAGGTATAACAGTAACAGGCACACATTCAATCAGGTAGTACCTCTAAATTAGTGAAATAGGAAATAAAAGGTTGCCATTGTTGAAAAAATTTGACTGTACATCCTCTCAGCGTATATTTAGTTTTCTCAATTTAAAAAAAACATGAATCTTTAAGCCACCGGGAAATAGAAGGATATTTAGCAGACTTCCAATGCAACAATAATACGCAGACGCCTTTTTCAATGGCTTATCAGAAACTATCAAGGACCATCTGACCCCCTTAGATCTACCATCTGAGTTGGATGCTTTAGTTTCCCTCAAAGATTGACGAGCGCTTAGCGGAGCGTCACCGGACCCGCGTGCTCCAGGACCAGAACCGAACCTCAGCTCATCCTCGTCGCCAAGTCTGGTCATCAAGTCCATCCAAGCCACAGTCGGTGATGGTGGTGGTCCTGTTCTCCTGTTCTCCTGTTCTTCTGTTCTCCTGTTCTCCTGTTCTCCTGTTCTCCTGCTCTCCTGTTCTCTTGCTCTCCTGCTCTCCTGCTGTTCTGCTGTTCTCCTGCTCTCCTGCTGTTCCCCTGTTCTCCTGCTCTCCTGTTCTCCTGCTCTCCTGTTCTCCTGCTCTCCTGCTCTCCTGTTCTCCTGCTCTCCTGCTCCCCTGTTCTCCTGTTCTCCTGTTCTCCTGTTCTCCTGTTCTCCTGTTCCCCTGCTCTCCTGTTCTCCTGCTCTCCTGTTCTCCTGCTCCCCTGTTCTCCTGCTCTCCTGCTCTCCTGTTCTCCTGTTCTCCTGCTCTCCTGTTCTCCTGTTCTCCTGTTCTCCTGCTCCCCTGTTCTCCTGTTCTCCTGTTCTCCTGTTCCCCTGCTCTCCTGTTCTCCTGCTCTCCTGTTCTCCTGCTCCCCTGTTCTCCTGCTCTCCTGCTCCCCTGTTCTCCTGCTATCCTGTTCTCCTGCTCCCCTGTTCTCCTGCTCTCCTGCTCCCCTGTTCTCCTGTTCTTCTGTTCTCCTGTTCTCCTGCTCCCCTGTTCTCCTGCTCTCCTGTTCTCCTGTTCTCCTGTTCTCCTGTTCTACTGTTCTCCTGTTCTCCTGTTCTCCTGTTCTCCTGCTCTCCTGTTCTCCTGTTCTCCTGTTCTCCTGCTCCCCTGTTCTCCTGTTCTCCTGTTCTCCTGCTCTCCAGTTCTCCTGTTCTCCTGCTCTCCAGTTCTCCTGTTCTCCTGCTCTCCAGTTCTCCTGTTCTCCTGTTCTCCTGCTCCCCTGTTCTCCTGTTCTCCTGTTCTCCTGCTCTCCAGTTCTCCTGTTCTCCTGCTCTCCAGTTCTCCTGTTCTCCTGCTCTCCAGTTCTCCTGTTCTTCTGTTCTCCTATTCTCCTATTCTCCTATTCTCCTGTTCTCCTGCTCTCCTGCTCTCCTGCTCTCTTGTTCTCCTGTTCTCCTGCTCTCCTCTCACCTTAGCGTCACTTCATATTTACAACATTTATAATAGTTTCTTTCTTTTTTTGTTTTTTACTCAGAAACATTTTGTAGCTTGTTTTTTTGTTGTCCAAATAAATGTTTTAATAATTTACACCAATTCTTCAGCCTGTATCATCACAGTTTACTGCATTAAATATGATGAGCTGCAGTTTACAGGAACGTCCAGCAGGTGGAGCCGTTTCCCTTCAATATGACATTTACATCAAATGTTTAATTCAGGCGACACTGGAGATTAAAGGAGGAGGAGGAGGAGGAGGAGGAGGAGGAGGAAGAGTAGGAGGAGGGGGAGGAGAGGAGGAAGAGGAGGAGGAGGGGGAAGAGGAAGAGGAGGAAGAGGAGGAGGAGGGGGAGGAGATGAAGGAGAGACATCAGTGTGTCAGTTACTGAGCAGCTTTATGGGAATGAAAGATTCTGTTTCTGTGTAAAAGCCGCTCAGACTGACTGCTGTTTGAAGAAGAGGAGGAAGACGAGGAAGAGTATAAAAAGAAGAACAGGAGAAGGAGAAAGAGACTGCTGTTTGAAGAAGAGGAGGAAGACGAGGAAGAGGAGAGAAAGAAGAACAGGAGAAGGAGAAAGAGACTGCTGTTTGAAGAAGAGGAGGAAGACGAGGAAGAGGAGAGAAAGAAGAACAGGAGAAGGAGAAAGAGACTGCTGTTTGAAGAAGAGGAGGAGGAAGAACAGAAAGAGGAGTGCTGCTCTTCATGTGAGACTCAACAGTTTGTCGTTCGGCTGCTGAAACAAACAGAAGTGAAACAATTGATGATGATGATGATGATGATGATGATGAAGATCTGGTGAGTTTGAAGAATCTGATACTGTCTCAGGATTCAGTGTTTTATATAAATAATATAAATATAATATAAAGCTGTGAGTCGACTCAGAGATCAGCTTTGTCTATTTCAGGCTGATGAAGGTCTCTGACTGAGGATGAGGAGGAGCAGCTGAGTGTTCCTAACCCAGCGGAGGATGAAGGTGGGCGGCGGTCTGTGCACGCTGAACGTCGGCGGCCGCAGGTTCCTGTTCTCTGCAGAGCTGCTGCAGCGCCTCCCTCTGAGCAGGCTGAGCCGGCTGCAGCGCTGCGTGACGGAGAGCGAGCTGCTGGAGCTCTGCGACGACTACGACCGCGACAGGAACGAGTTCTTCTTCGACCGCCACTCGGACGCGTTCGGCTTCATCGTGCTGTACCTGCAGCGCGGCTCGCTGCGCCTGCTGCCGCACATGTGTGAGCTGTCCTTCTACAACGAGATGCTGTACTGGGGCCTGGAGAGCTGCCACCTGCTGCCCTGCTGCCAGCGCCGCCTCCACGACCGCGCCTCCGACTGCTTCATCCACCTCCTCCCTGGGGAGGAGCTGGGCCCACGGGAGGAGCTGGGCCCCCGGGAGGAGCGGGGCCCCCGGGAGGAGCTGGGCCCCCGGGAGGAGCGGAGCCCCCGGGAGGAGCTGGGCCCCCGGGAGGAGCTGGGCCCCCGGGAGGAGCGGGGCCCCCGGGAGGAGCGGGGCCCCCGGGAGGAGCTAGGACCCTGGGAGGAGCTGGGCCCCCTGGAGGAGCTGGGCCCCCGGGAGGAGCGGAGCCCCCGGGAGGAGCGGGGCCCCCGGGAGGAGCTGGGCCCCCGGGAGGAGCGGAGCCCCCGGGAGGAGCTGGGCCTCCGGGAGGAGCGGAGCCCCCGGGAGGAGCGGAGCCCCCGGGAGGAGCTGGGCCCCCGGGAGGAGCTGGGCCCCCGGGAGGAGCTGGGCCCCCGGGAGGAGCGGAGCCCCCGGGAGGAGCGGGGCACCCGGGAGGAGCGGGGCCCCCGGGAGGAGCCGCGGCAGCGCTGGTTGGAGAGGATGAGGAGGACGTTGGAGGAGCCCACGTCCTCGGTGGCGGCGCAGGTCCTGGCGTCGGTGTCGGTGCTGTTTGTCCTCGTCTCCATGGTGATGCTGTGTGCCAGCACCTTACCCGATTGGACGACTGCAGAGATGCTGGACCAGCACAGGTAGGACCACCTGTCCTCTCTCTCTCTGATTGGTCTGTCTCTGTCCTCTCTCTCTCTGATTGGTCTGTCTCTGTCCTCTCTCTCTCTGATTGGTTGTCCAGGGTCATAGAGGCGGTGTGTATTGGCTGGTTCACCGCCGAGTGTCTCGTCCGTTTCATTGTGTCTCGGGACAAATGTGAGTTCATCAGTCGTCCCCTGAACATCATCGACCTTCTGGCCATCACGCCGTACTACGTCTCCGTTACCGTGACGATCCTGACGGGGGAGAACTCGCAGCTGCAGCGGGCCGGCGTCACGCTGCGTGTGCTGCGCATCATGAGGATCTTCTGGGTGATCAAGCTGGCGCGTCACTTCCTGGGGCTGCAGACGCTCGGCCTGACGCTGCGGCGCTGCTACCGCGAGATGGTGATGCTGCTGGTCTTCGTCTGCGTCGCCATGGCGATCTTCAGCGCGCTTGCCCAGCTGCTGGAGCACAGCCTGGACCTGGAGGCCAGCAACCAGGACTACGCCAGCATCCCCGCCGCCTGCTGGTGGGTCATCATCTCCATGACGACGGTGGGCTACGGGGACGTGTACCCGGTGACGGTGGCGGGCCGCGTGCTGGGCGGAGTCTGCGTGGTGAGCGGCATCGTGCTGCTGGCGCTGCCGATCACCTTCATCTACCACAGCTTCGTCCAGTGCTACACCGAGCTGAAGGTCCGCTCCGCCCGCTCCGCCCGCAGCCTGCCGCCTGAGTTCATCAGCTGACCGCAGCTCCCCCCGGTGACTACGGCTCCCCCCCGGTGACTACGGTTCCCCCCGGTGACTACGGCTCCCCCCCGGTGACTACGGTTCCCCCCGGTGACTACGGCTCCCCCCGGTGACTACGGCTCCCCCCGGTGACTACGGTTCCCCCCGGTGACTACGGCTCCCCCCGGTGACTACGGCTCCCCCCCGGTGACTACGGCTCCCCCCGGTGACTACGGTTCCCCCCGTTGACTTCGGTTACCCCCGGTGACTTCGGCTCCCCCCGTTGACTACGGCTCCCCCCGTTGACTTCGGTTACCCCCGGTGACTTCGGCGCTCCCCCCGGTGACTTCGGCTCCCCCCGGTGACTACGGCTCCCCCCCGGTGACTACGGTTCCCCCCGGTGACTTCGGCTCCTCTCGGTGACTTTGGTTCCCCCCGGTGACTACGGCTCCCCCCGGTGGTTACAGCTCCCCCCGGTGACTACAGCTCCCCCCGGTGACTACGGTTCCCCCCCGGTGGTTACGGTTCCCGATTAGCGGTTCAATTCCCGGGTCCTCCAGTCCACATGTCCATGTGTCCAAGACCCTTAACCCCAAACTGCTCCCGTTGCTATGCCAACGGTGTATGAATGGTTAGTTTCCTGTAGTACAGTCCATTTACCGTCTACTCTGTGGAGTCTGAGTTAACCCGACAGTCTGTGCTGTAACTGGACCCTGTCCACGGTTTCCACGGTAACGGCGAGTCACAGACAGGAAGTTAAAGTGTGATCAGGACAGTCGGGCTGCTGAAGTGTGAATGTCAGTTATCTCACTCTTCTTCTTCTTCACTGTTAAATACTGCAGCACAGAACTCACTCTTCTTCTTCTTCACTGTTAAATACTGCAGCACAGAACTCACTCTTCTTCTTCTTCACTGTTAAATACTGCAGCACAGAACTCACTCTTCTTCTTCTTCACTGTTAAATACTGCAGAGAACAAACCGGGGGAGTCAATCAGTCAGTCGCTGTCATTACTGATTAAAATGTTTCTTCCTCAACATTTAGAGCAGAAACAGAAGTTAGATTAAAATTAATGAGTTTATAAGTACAGCAGTACAAGTACCTCAAACTGTACTGCAGTACTGGTACTTTACTGTAGTACTGGTGCTTTACTGCAGTACTGGTACTTTACTGTAGTACTGGTGCTTTACTGCAGTACTGGTACTTTACTGCAGTACTGGTACTTTACTGCAGTACTGGTACTTTACTGTAGTACTGGTACTTTACTGCAGTACTGGTACTTTACTGCAGTACTGGTACTTTACTGTAGTACTGGTACTTTACTGTAGTATTGGTACTTTACTGCAGTACTGGTACTTTACTGCAGTATTTCTATGTGATGCTACTTGTTTACTGTCTAAATGTTCTTAAAGGAAATCGTTGCTTCAGTTTCTTCTTCTGGAATAACTGTAGTTTAAATTCTTTGCTGATGTTTTATTTCTGTTTAAATGATGAAGTTGTGAGTCAGGGTTAGGGTTAGTACTCACATCACCAGGAAGCATCACTCCAGGGTCAGGGTTAGTACTCACATCACCAGGAAGCATCACTCCAGGGTTAGGGTTAGTACTCACATCACCAGGAAGCATCACTCCAGGGTTAGTACTCACATCACCAGGAAGCATCACTCCAGGGTTAGGGTTAGTACTCACATCACCAGGAAGCATCACTCCAGGGTTAGGGTTAGTACTCACATCACCAGGAAGCATCACTCCAGGGTTAGGGTTAGTACTCACATCACCAGGAAGCATCACTCCAGGGTTAGTACTCACATCACCAGGAAGCATCACTCCAGGGTCAGGGTTAGTACTCACATCACCAGGAAGCATCACTCCAGGGTCAGGGTTAGTACTCACATCACCAGGAAGCATCACTCCAGGGTTAGGGTTAGTACTCACATCACCAGGAAGCATCACTCCAGGGTTAGGGTTAGTACTCACATCACCAGGAAGCATCACTCCAGGGTTAGTACTCACATCACCAGGAAGCATCACTCCAGGGTTAGGGTTAGTACTCACATCACCAGGAAGCATCACTCCAGGGTTAGTACTCACATCACCAGGAAGCATCACTCCAGGGTCAGGGTTAGTACTCACATCACCAGGAAGCATCACTCCAGGGTCAGGGTTAGTACTCACATCACCAGGAAGCATCACTTCAGGGTTAGGGTTAGTACTCACATCACCAGGAAGCATCACTTCAGGGTTAGGGTTAGTACTCACATCACCAGGAAGCATCACTCCAGGGTTAGGGTTAGTACTCACATCACCAGGAAGCATCACTCCAGGGTTAGTACTCACATCACCAGGAAGCATCACTCCAGGGTCAGGGTTAGTACTCACATCACCAGGAAGCATCACTCCAGGGTCAGGGTTAGTACTCACATCACCAGGAAGCATCACTTCAGGGTTAGGGTTAGTACTCACATCACCAGGAAGCATCACTTCAGGGTTAGGGTTAGTACTCACATCACCAGGAAGCATCACTCCAGGGTTAGGGTTAGTACTCACATCACCAGGAAGCATCACTCCAGGGTTAGGGTTAGTACTCACATCACCAGGAAGCATCACTCCAGGGTTAGGGTTAGTACTCACATCACCAGGAAGCATCACTCCAGGGTTAGGGTTAGTACTCACATCACCAGGAAGCATCACTCCAGGGTTAGTACTCACATCACCAGGAAGCATCACTCCAGGGTTAGGGTTAGTACTCACATCACCAGGAAGCATCACTCCAGGGTTAGTACTCACATCACCAGGAAGCATCACTCCAGGGTCAGGGTTAGTACTCACATCACCAGGAAGCATCACTCCAGGGTCAGGGTTAGTACTCACATCACCAGGAAGCATCACTCCAGGGTCAGGGTTAGTACTCACATCACCAGGAAGCATCACTTCAGGGTTAGGGTTAGTACTCACATCACCAGGAAGCATCACTTCAGGGTTAGGGTTAGTACTCACATCACCAGGAAGCATCACTCCAGGGTTAGGGTTAGTACTCACATCACCAGGAAGCATCACTCCAGGGTTAGGGTTAGTACTCACATCACCAGGAAGCATCACTCCAGGGTTAGGGTTAGTACTCACATCACCAGGAAGCATCACTCCAGGGTTAGGGTTAGTACTCACATCACCAGGAAGCATCACTCCAGGGTTAGGGTTAGTACTCACATCACCAGGAAGCATCACTCCAGGGTTAGGGTTAGTACTCACATCACCAGGAAGCATCACTCCAGGGTTAGGGTTAGTACTCACATCACCAGGAAGCATCACTCCAGGGTCAGGGTTAGTACTCACATCACCAGGAAGCATCACTTCAGGGTTAGGGTTAGTACTCACATCACCAGGAAGCATCACTTCAGGGTTAGGGTTAGTACTCACATCACCAGGAAGCATCACTCCAGGGTTAGGGTTAGTACTCACATCACCAGGAAGCATCACTCCAGGGTTAGGGTTAGTACTCACATCACCAGGAAGCATCACTCCAGGGTTAGGGTTAGTACTCACATCACCAGGAAGCATCACTCCAGGGTTAGGGTTAGTACTCACATCACCAGGAAGCATCACTCCAGGGTTAGGGTTAGTACTCACATCACCAGGAAGCATCACTCCAGGGTTAGGGTTAGTACTCACATCACCAGGAAGCATCAGTCCAGGGTTAGGGTTAGTACTCACATCACCAGGAAGCATCACTCCAGGGTTAGGGTTAGTACTCACATCACCAGGAAGCATCACTCCAGGGTTAGAGTTAGTACTCACATCACCAGGAAGCATCACTCCAGGGTTAGGGTTAGTACTCACATCACCAGGAAGCATCACTCCAGGGTTAGGGTTAGTACTCACATCACCAGGAAGCATCACTCCAGGGTTAGGGTTAGTACTCACATCACCAGGAAGCATCACTCCAGGGTTAGGGTTAGTACTCACATCACCAGGAAGCATCACTCCAGGGTTAGGGTTAGTACTCACATCACCAGGAAGCATCACTCCAGGGTTAGGGTTAGTACTCACATCACCAGGAAGCATCACTCC
>NC_070591.1:958756-966256 GCF_027409825.1 Scomber japonicus | reverse complement strand
GTAAGACCGGACGTTTCCCGGTGAACCAGAGCTCTGTTATAGTTAATGTCCCGGTAACTCTCCGTTAGCATTAGCATTAGCATTAGCTGCTTCCTGTAACAGAAAGTAACGGTACCGACGGTAAATACCGGTAGTTACCGGCAGCTACCGAGAGCCTGTCCGGTACCGGCAGCGTCTCACTGGCAGAGCTGTCGGTGATGACCGGAGAACCGGAGAACAACCGGAGAACAGTCTGTAAACAAACAGGAAGTGAGCTGATGCTAAGCTAAGCTAACGTTAGCATCAATATAAACTTTTATGTTAAAAACATTTAAAATAATGAATATTAATGTTTAATAAAGAAGAATAACCAGCAGACAGTTTAACAGCAAGTAGATAGAAGACTAGACATTAATAAATAAATAAATAAATAAAGTCAGGAAGAAGATACAGAGTCATTTAATATATTCTATTATATATTATATATAATATTATATATTATATTATATATAATATAATATATAATATAATGAAGGGGTGTGTGATCCTGCCTGTATTAGTTAAAGTTATTAGTTAAAGTTATTAGTTATTAGTAATAGTTAAAGCTTATATGTTGTTTTCAGATGTATTACTATCGCTATGACAACGCTGAGGTCAGCTGCTGCTACAAATACCTGATGTTCAGCTACAACATCATCTTCTGGGTGAGTTACCTGTCTACCTGTCCACCTGTTCACCTGTCTGTCTACCTGTTCACCTGTCTACCTGGTCACCTGTCTACCTGCTCACCTGTCTACCTGCTCACCTGTCTGTCCACCTGTCTACCTGTTCACCTGTCCACCTGTCTACCTGTTCACCTGTCCACCTGTCTACCTGTTCACCTGTCCACCTGTCCACCTGCTCACCTGTCTACCTGCTCACCTGTCTGTCCACCTGTCTACCTGTTCACCTGCTCACCTGTCTACCTGCTCACCTGTCTACCTGTCTACCTGTTCACCTGCTCACCTGTCTACCTGTCTACCTGCTCACCTGTCTACCTGCTCACCTGGTCACCTGCTCACCTGTCTACCTGCTCACCTGTCTACCTGCTCACCTGTCTACCATTATTACATGTATGTGTGTATAATAATGATTAGTGCTGTTGATCAGGGGTTAGGGTTCAGACTGGAGCTGCTGTGATGTTTCAGTGTTAGTGATGAAGCTTGCTGTGTCTCCATCACCTGCAGTTACAACAATGTTTAAACACTACATACTAAACTCAGTGTAGACGGAGGTTATTGATCAATCACACTGACAGCTGTTTCCTGTTTGGGTGTTAGCTGCTATGAGTGTTGTAAGAGACATCCTGTGTGTGTGTGTGTGTGTGTGTGTGTGTGTGTGTGAGAGAGAGAGAGAGAGAGACAGAGAGAGAGAGAGAGAGAGAGAGAGAGAGAGAGAGAGAGAGAGAGAGAGAGAGAGAGAGAGAGAGAGAGAGAGAGAGAGAGAGAGAGGAAATGTGGTAACATTGTGTCAGAGCTCAGAGTCAGCTGATCTGCTCCAATAATCAATAATCAGTCAGCTGATGAGGACTGGGTCAGTAGTGACTAAACCCTGGTGTGTTGGTGGATGTGACTAAACCCTGGTGTGTTGGTGGATGTGACTAAACCCTGGTGTGTTGGTGGATGTGACTAAACCCTGGTGTGTTGGTGGTGGATGTGACTAAACCCTGGTGTGTTGGTGGTGGATGTGACTAAACCCTGGTGTGTTGGTGGTGGATGTGACTAAACCCTGGTGTGTTGGTGGTGGATGTGACTAAACCCTGGTGTGTTGGTGGTGGATGTGACTAAACCCTGGTGTGTTGGTGGATGTGACTAAACCCTGGTGTGTTTTGTGTTGCAGCTGGCTGGAGTCGCCTTCATTGCAGTGGGTTTCTGGGCGTGGAGTGAAAAGGTGAGCACACACACACACACACACACACACACACACAGACACACACACACACACACACACACACACACACAGCCTGGAATTGATGGTACATGTTTTAGCAGTAAATGTGACACACATGTTCCTGATCACGCTAACATCACGCTAACATCACGCTAACGACTCGTTGACAGGGAGTCCTGCTGGACCTGACCCAGGTGACCCGGCTGCACGGGTTCGACCCGGTCTGGTTGGTTCTGGTGGTCGGCGGAGTCACCTTCATCCTGGGCTTCGCCGGCTGCGTGGGAGCGCTGCGAGAAAACATCTGTCTGCTCAAGTTTGTACGTTAAAAAACCCGAAACATCTCTTCAGTTTGTAATAACGTGATATTTTACGTGTTGTTGTTTTTAACGTGATATTTAACGTGTGGTTATTAACGTGATATTTAACGTGATATTTTACGTGATATTTTACGTGTGGTTTTTAACGTGATATTTAACGTGATATTTAACGTGTTGTTTTTAACGTGATATTTTACGTGATATTTTTCCGTCAGTTTTCGGGAGTGATCGGCTTCATCTTCTTCCTGGAGCTAACGGCGGCCGTGCTAGCCGTGGTGTTCCAGAGTCAGGTCCGAGCCTGGATCAACGAGTTCTTCCTCGCTAACGTTAAAGCGTACCGAGACGACATCGACCTGCAGAACCTCATCGACTCGCTGCAGAAGATGGTGACTGCTTCCTGTTTCCTGCCTGTTAAATGATCTTGTTGACTGTTGAAGGATCTTGTTGACTGTTGAAGGATCTTGTTGACTGTTGAAGGATCTTGCTGACTGTTGAATGCTCTTGCTGTCTGTTGAATGCTCTTGCTGTCTGTTGAATGCTCTTGCTGACTGTTGAAGGATCTTGTTGACTGTTAAAGGATCTTGTTGACTGTTAAAGGATCTTGCTGACTGTTGAAGGATCTTGCTGACTGTTGAAGGATCTTGTTGACTGACTGTTGAAGGATCTTGTTGACTGACTGTTGAAGGATCTTGCTGACTATTAAAGGATCTTGCTGACTGGCTGTTTAATGCTCTTGCTGACTGTTGAATGCTCTTGCTGACTGTTGAAGGATCTTGCTGACTGTTGAATGCTCTTACTGACTGTTGAATGCTCTTGCTGACTGTTGAAGGATCTTGTTGACTGACTGTTGAAGGATCTTGCTGACTATTAAAGGATCTTGCTGACTGGCTGTTTAATGCTCTTGCTGACTGTTGAATGCTCTTGCTGACTGTTGAAGGATCTTGCTGACTGTTGAATGCTCTTACTGACTGTTGAATGCTCTTGCTGACTGTTTGTTGAACAGAACTTCTGCTGTGGAGCTCAGGACCCGTCTGACTGGGACCTGAACGCGTACTTCAGCTGTAACGGGACTCACCGCAGCAGAGAGAAATGTGGCGTCCCGTTCTCCTGCTGCATCACCGACCCCGCCGTGAGTCCGTTCAGTAGCAACATGGATCCTTACTGAGGGTTAGGGTTAGGGTTAGCGGAGGTGGGTTAGGGTTAGGGTTAGCGGAGGTGGGTTAGGGTTAGCGGAGGTGGGTTAGGGTTAGGGTTAGGGTTAGCGGAGGTGGGTGAGGGTTAGGGTTAGGGTTAGCGGAGGTGGGTTAGGGTTAGGGTTAGCGGAGGTGGGTTAGGGTTAGGGTTAGCGGAGGCGACTGTGTCTGACGCTGTCGTTGTGTTTCAGGACTCGGTGGTGAACACTCAGTGCGGCTACGACGTCAGAAACAGACAGAAGGTGAGCTCGCTTCTGATTGGCTAAAATGAAAATCACAGGAAATGTAACCTGAAGCCTGAAACGTGTGTAGTTTGTATTTGTGGGAAGAGGAAGACGAGTCTGGTTTTAAATACAGTGTTCTTCTGTTCTAAATGTTCTAAATGTTCTATCAGAGCAAGTGGGCGGAGCACATTTACACCAAAGGCTGCATTGCTGCGTTAGAGGACTGGTTACCTGGAAACCTTTACACGGTGGCCATCGTCTTCATCGTCATCTCTCTGCTGCAGGTACGAATACTCCACATGCTGTCACCGTGACTACACCGTGACTACACCGTGACTACACTGTTACTGTGACTACACTGTGAATACACTGTGACTACACTGTTACTGTGACTACACCGTGACTACACTGTTACTGTGACTACACTGTGAATACACTGTGACTACACTGTGACTATACTGTGACTACACTGTCACTGTGACTACACCGTGACTACACTGTGACTACACTGTGACTACACTGTCACTGTGACTACACTGTGACTACACTGTGACTACACTGTGACTACACTGTGACTACACTGTCACTGTGACTACACTGTGACTACACTGTCACTGTGACTACACCGTGACTACACTGTGACTACACTGTGACTATACTGTGACTACACTGTCACTGTGACTACACCGTGACTACACTGTCACTGTGACTATACTGTGACTGTGACTACACCGTGACTACACTGTGACTACACTGACTACACTGTGACTACACTGTCACTGTGACTACACCGTGACTACACCGTGACTGTGACTACACTGTGAATACACTGTGACTACACTGACTACACTGACTACACTGTAACTACACTGTGACTACACTGTCACTGTTACTATACTGTGACTACACTGTCACTGTGACTACACTGTGACTACACTGTATTTACACTGTGACTACACTGTGACTACACTGTGACTACACTGTCACTGTGACTACACTGTCACTGTGACTACACCGTGACTACACTGTGACTACACTGTGACTATACTGTGACTACACTGTCACTGTGACTACACCGTGACTACACCGTGACTGTGACTACACTGTGAATACACTGTGACTACACTGACTACACTGACTACACTGTAACTACACTGTGACTACACTGTCACTGTTACTATACTGTGACTACACTGTCACTGTGACTACACTGTGACTACACTGTATTTACACTGTGACTACACCGTGACTACACTGTCACTGTGACTACACTGTCACTGTGACTACACCGTGACTACACTGTATTTACACTGTGACTACACCGTGACTACACTGTCACTGTGACTACACCGTGACTACACTGTGACTACACTGTGACTACACTGTCACTGTGATTACACTGTCACTGTGACTACACCGTGACTACACTGTGACTACACCGTGACTACACTGTCACTGTGACTACACTGTCACTGTGACTACACCGTGACTACACTGTATTTACACTGTGACTACACCGTGACTACACTGTGACTACACTGTGATTACACTGTCACTGTGACTACACCGTGACTACACTGTGACTACACCGTGACTACACCGTCACTGTGACTACACTGTCACTGTGACTACACCGTGACTACACTGTATTTACACTGTGACTACACCGTGACTACACTGTCACTGTGACTACACTGTGACTACACCGTGACTACACTGTCACTGTGATTACACTGTGACTACACTGTCACTGTTACTATACTGTGACTACACTGTGACTACACTGTCACTGTAACTACACTGTGACTACACTGTCACTGTGACTACACTGTCACTGTGACTACACTGTGACTACACTGTGACTACACTGTGACTACACTGTGAATACACTGACTACACTGTCACTACACTGTGACTGTGACTATACTGTGACTATACTGTGACTACACTGTCACTGTAACTACACTGTGACTATACTGTGACTACACTGTCACTGTGACTACACTGTGACTACACTGTCACTACACTGTGACTACACTGTGACTACACTGTTAATACACTGTGACTACACTGTTAATACACTGTGACTACACTGTGACTACACTGTGACTACACTGTTAATACACTGTGACTACACCGTGACTACACTGTGACTACACTGTAACTACACTGTCACTGTGACTACACTGTAAATACACTGTGAATACACTGTGACTGTGAATACACTGTGACTGTGACTACACTGTGACTACACTGTGACTACACTGTGAATACACTGTGACTACACTGTCACTGTGACTACACTGTAACTACACTGTAACTACACTGTGACTACACTGTGAATACACTGTCACTGTGAATACACTGTGACTGTGACTACACTGTGACTATACTGTGATTACACTGTCACTGTGACTACACTGTGACTACACTGTGACTACACTGTCACTACACTGTGACTACACTGTGACTACACTGTCACTACACTGTCACTACACTGTCACTACACTGTGATTACACTGTGATTACACTGTGATTACACTGTGACTACACTGTTACTACACTGTGACTACACTGTGACTACACTGTGACTACACTGTTAATACAGTGTGACTACACTATGACTACACTGTCACTACACTGTAACTACACTGTGACTACACTGTGACTACACTGTGACTACACTGTGACTACACTGTTAATACAGTGTGACTACACTGTGACTACACTATGACTACACTGTGACTACACTGTGACTACACTGTGACTACACTGTAACTACACTGTGACTGTGACTACACTGTAACTACACTGTAACTACACTGTGACTACACTATGACTACACTGTGACTACACTGTGACTACACTGACTACACTGTAACTACACTGTGACTGTGACTACACTGTAACTACACTGTGACTACACTGTGACTACACTGTTACTGACCCATGTTGTTGTTCTGTGTGCAGATGGTTGGGATCTACTTGGCCAGGACTCTGATAGCCGACATCCTGAAAGTCAAATTCAGTTACTGAGCCTGCAGGGGGCGGGACCTCCACCTGCGGGGGGCGGGACCTCCACCTGTTATTGGACCAAGTTTCTTCACTCAGATGTGCCTTCTTCTTCTTCTTCTTCTTCTTCTCTGCTGTGTAATGTGCTCGGTCGCCTGGTGATGCGGTTGCCATGGTGACGGAGCCGGCCTGTGCCTTCAGTCTTCCTGCAGGGTCAGATTGACTCTCCAGCGCCGCCTCGCTGCCTCGCTCTGAACTGCAGCCGCTGCAGGACTCTGTGAATGTTTAATGATCCAATGTGTGACCTTCGACCTGATTGGCTGCTCCTGTTGATCTTCATCATCATCATCATCATCATCATCAGTGACTCCTCTGGTTTTAACTCAGGTCTTCTTCTTCTCTGACATCAAACCTGCGTCAGTGTGTTTCTGATGTTATTGTTTCTCAATTATTAATGAATCAAAGTGACGTCGTCTGAAATCATTACATCATTACATCATTACATCATTACATCATTACATCATTAAATCTGTTGATCCTGATCCACTGTGACTGTTAACGGCTCAGCCAATGGCAGGAAACAGTGTTAACGGGCTCAGTGATGTCATAGTGATGTCATAGTGATGTCATCCAGGTGTTCAGGTCTAATTAAAGTTATTAAAGGAACACCTGAACTCAGCTGTGACTCAGAAACCAGAGAAGAAGAAAGGTCTGGACCAATCAGAGACACTCAGGTCATGTGACTCCTTTCATTTTTTTACACTGGATTTGTGAAGCTCCGCCTCCTTCTTGTTAACGAGTGTTTGTGAAGCTCCGCCTCCTTCTTGTTAACGAGCGTTTAATAAA
>NC_070591.1:926256-943756 GCF_027409825.1 Scomber japonicus | reverse complement strand
TGAAGGTTTGTTTTTATGGAGGTAAACAATCAGCAGGTGTTCCTGTCTGCTCTGCTTCACCTGCGTCACATGACTGCATGACATCAGCACGTCCTCACCTGTCCCTCACCTGTCCCTCACCTGTCCCTCACCTCTCACCTGTCTCTCACCTGTCCCTCACCTGTCACCTGTCCCTCACCTGTCCCTCACCTGTCCCTCACCTGTCCCTCACCTGTCCCTGTCCCTCACCTGTCCCTCACCTTTCACCTGTCCCTCACCTGTCTCTCACCTGTCACCTGTCCCTCACCTGTCCCTCACCTGTCCCTCACCTGTCCCTGTCCCTCACCTGTCCCTCACCTTTCACCTGTCCCTCACCTGCCTCTCACCTGTCCCTGTCCCTCACCTGTCCCTCACCTTTCACCTGTCCCTCACCTGTCCCTCACCTTTCACCTGTCCCTCACCTGTCCCCTGTCTCTCACCTGTCCCTCACCTTTCACCTGTCCCTCACCTGTCACCTGTCCCTCACCTGCCTCTCACCTGTCACCTGTCCCTCACCTTTCACCTGTCTCTCACCTGTCCCTCATCTCTCACCTGTCCCTCATCTCTCACCTCTCACCTGCCTCTCACCTGTCCCTCAACTCTCACCTGTCCCTGTCCCTCACCTGTCCCTCACCTCTCACCTGCCTCTCACCTTTCACCTGTCCCTCACCTGTCTCTCACCTGTCCCCTGTCCCTCACCTGATGTGTGTCCCCGGTGCTGAGTCTGCTCCCACAGATGTCACTCTTCAGTCTGATTGGCTGATTGAGTTCACCTGTGTGATCAGCTGACTGTGAGGTGTGTGATCAGCTGACTGTGAGGTGTGTGATCAGCTGACTGTGAGGTGTGATCAGCTGACTGAGGTGTGATCAGCTGACTGAGGTGTGATCAGCTGACTGAGAGGTGATCAGCTGACTGAGGTGTGTGATCAGCTGACTGAGGTGTGATCAACTAACTGAGAGGTGTGATCAGCTGACTGTGAGGTGTGTGATCAGCTGACTGAGGTGTGATCAGCTGACTGAGAGGTGTGATCAGCTGACTGAGAGGTGTGTGATCAGCTGACTGAGAGGTGTGATCAGCTGACTGAGGTGTGATCAGCTGACTGAGGTGTGATCAGCTGACTGAGGTGTGATCAGCTGACTGAGAGGTGTGTGATCAGCTGACTGAGGTGTGTGTGATCAGCTGACTGAGAGGTGTGTGATCAGCTGACTGAGAGGTGTGTGATCAGCTGACTGAGAGGTGTGTGATCAGCTGACTGTGAGGTGTGTGATCAGCTGACTGAGAGGTGTGTGATCAGCTGACTGTGAGGTGTGTGATCAGCTGACTGAGGTGTGATCAGCTGACTGTGAGGTGTGATCAGCTGACTGAGAGGTGTGTGATCAGCTGACTGTGAGGTGTGTGATCAGCTGACTGAGGTGTGATCAGCTGACTGAGGTGTGTGATCAGCTGACTGAGAGGTGTGTGATCAGCTGACTGAGGCGTGTGATCAGCTGACTGAGAGGTGTGTGATCAGCTGACTGAGGTGTGTGATCAGCTGACTGAGGCGTGTGATCAGCTGACTGTGAGGTGTGTGATCAGCTGACTGAGAGGTGTGTGATCAGCTGACTGAGGTGTGTGATTAGCTGACTGTGAGGTGTGTGATCAGCTGACTGAGGTGTGTGATCAGCTGACTGAGGCGTGTGATCAGCTGACTGTGAGGTGTGTGATCAGCTGACTGAGAGGTGTGTGATCAGCTGACTGAGAGGTGTGTGATCAGCTGACTGAGGTGTGTGATCAGCTGACTGAGGTGTGTGATCAGCTGACTGAGGTGTGTGATCAGCTGACTGAGAGGTGATCAGCTGACTGTGAGGTGTGTGATCAGCTGACTGAGGTGTGTGATCAGCTGACTGAGAGGTGTATGATCAGCTGACTGAGGTGTGTGATCAGCTGACTGAGGTGTGTGATCAGCTGACTGAGGTGTGTGATCAGCTGACTGTGAGGTGTGTGATCAGCTGACTGAGAGGTGTGTGATCAGCTGACTGAGGTGTATGATCAGCTGACTGAGAGGTGTGATCAGCTGACTGAGAGGTGTGTGATCAGCTGACTGTGAGGTGTGTGATCAGCTGACTGTGAGGTGTGTGATCAGCTGACTGAGGTGTGTGATCAGCTGACTGTGAGGTGTGTGATCAGCTGACTGAGAGGTGTGTGATCAGCTGACTGAGGTGTGTGATCAGCTGACTGTGAGGTGTGTGATCAGCTGACTGAGAGGTGTGTGATCAGCTGACTGAGAGGTGTGTGATCAGCTGACTGAGGTGTGTGATCAGCTGACTGTGAGGTGTGTGATCAGCTGACTGAGAGGTGTGTGATCAGCTGACTGAGGTGTGTGTGTGTGTGTGTGTGTGTGTGTGTGTGTGTGTGTGTGTGTGTGTTTCAGAGGGGAATCACCTCAAGATGTTCATGCGTGGCCGACCGATCACCATGTTCGTCCCGTCAGACATCGAGAACTACGACGACGTTCGCTCAGAACTTCCACCCGAGAGGCTGAAGCTGGAATGGGTGTATCCTTCATTTAGCCAGCAGGGGGCGCTGTGCTGCATTCAGCCAGCAGGGGGCGCTGTGCTTCATTCAGCCAGCAGGGGGCGCTGTGCTGCATTCAGCCAGCAGATCCCATAGATCAGTAGATCCCAGTAGGTCAGTAGATCCCAGTAGGTCAGTAGATCCCAGTAGATCCCATTGATCAGTAGATCCCAGTAGAGCAGTAGATCCCAGTAGATCCCATAGGTCAGTAGATCCCATAGATCTAGTAGATCCCATAGGTCAGTAGATTCAGTAGATCCCATAGGTCAGTAGATCCCATAGATCCAGTAGATCCCATAGGTCAGTAGATCCCAGTAGATCCAGTAGATCCCAGTAGATCCAGTAGATCCCATAGGTCAGTAGATCCCAGTAGATCCCAGTAGGTCAGTAGATCCAGTAGGTCAGTAGATCCCAGTAGATCCCATAGATCCAGTAGATCCCATAGGTCAGTAGATCCAGTAGATCCCAGTAGGTCAGTAGATCAGTAGATCCCAGTAGGTCAGTAGATCCAGTAGATCCCAGTAGATCCCAGTAGGTCAGTAGATCCCATAGGTCAGTAGATCCCATAGGTCAGTAGATCCCAGTAGATCCCATAGGTCAGTAGATCCCAGTAGATCCCATAGGTCAGTAGATTCCAGTAGATTCCTTGACCAGTGGCAGGTACGGGTATCGTGGCAGAGACTGCAGAGCCAACGTGTCCCTGCTGCCGACGGGAGAGATCGTGTTCTTCGTGGCGTCGGTCGTCGTGCTGTTTAACTACGAAGAGCGGACGCAGCGTCACTACCTCGGTCACACCGACTGCGTCAAGTGGTAGGCACGCCGCTCTCTGATTGGCTGCTGGGAGCCAGGTGAGTGACATCATCAGCTGTTAACTTTGTGTGTCTCCGTCCCTCAGTCTGGCCGTCCACCCGGACAAGATCCGCATCGCCACGGGCCAGATCGCCGGCGTGGACAAGGACGGCCGCGTGAGTACTACACTACTACACACACTACACACAATACACACACTACACACTACTACACAATATACACACTACTACACACAATACACACACAATACACACACTACACACTACTACACACAATACACACTACTACACACTACTACACAATATACACACTACTACACACAATATACACACTACTACACACAGTACTACACAATACACACACTACTACACACTACACACTACTACACACTACTACACACACTACTACACACACTACTACACACACTACTACACACACTACACAATACTACACACTACACACTACTACACACTACTACACACACTACTACACACACTACTACACACACTACTACACACACTACACAATACTACACAATATACACACAATACACACTACTACACACAGTACTACACACTACTACACACAATACACAATACTACACACAATACACACTACTACACACTACTACACACAGTACTACACACTACTACACACTACTACACAATATACACACACTACACACAGTACTACACAATATACACACTACTACACACACTACACACTACTACACAATACTACACAATACACACAATACACACAATACACACACTACACACTACTACACACTACTACACAATACTACACAATACACACACTACTACACACTACTACACACAATACACACTACTACACACTACTACACACTACTACACACTATACTACACACTGATATAATGCAGTAGTACTGTGATGTAATGCAGTAGTACTCTGATGCAGTAGTACTAACCCCCCCCCCCCCCCCCCCCCCCAGGCGCTGCAGCCCAACGTGCGGGTCTGGGACAGCGTGAGTCTGACTACTCTGCAGATCATCGGTTTGGGGACGTTCGAGCGAGGCGTCGGCTCGCTGGCCTTCTCTAAAGCTGTGAGTATGCCCCACTGCATCATGGGAACTGTAGTCCCCGGTGCATCATGGGAACTGTAGTCCCCGGTGCATCATGGGAACTGTACACCCTAGTGCATCATGGGAACTGCAGTCCCCAGTGCATCATGGGAACTGTACACCCCAGTGCATCATGGGAACTGTAGTCCCCAGTGCATCATGGGAACTGCAGTCCCCAGTGCATCATGGGAACTGTAGTCCCCGGTGCATCATGGGAACTGTAGTCCCCAGTGCATCATGGGAACTGTAGTCCCCGGTGCATCATGGGAACTGTAGTCCCCGGTGCATCATGGGAACTGTAGTCCCCGGTGCATCATGGGAACTGTAGTCCCCAGTGCATCATGGGAACTGTAGTCCACCTTTACTCACATCAGGTCATGTGACTGTTACTGTGCTGCTTGTAGTAGTCATAGTAACTGACATTAACCTATCTGTCTCCACCTGTCTGTCTCTCTCCACCTGTCTGTCTCCACCTGTCTCTCTCCACCTGTCTGTCTCTCTCCACCTGTCTGTCTCTCTCTACCTGTCTGTCTCCACCTGTCTCTCTGTCTCTACCTGTCTCTCTGTCTCTCTCTACCTGTCTGTCTCTCTCCACCTGTCTCTACCTGTCTCTCTGTCTCTCTCTACCTGTCTGTCTCTCTCCACCTGTCTCTCTCCACCTGTCTCTCTCCACCTGTCTCCACCTGTCTGTCTGTCTCCACCTGTCTGTCTCTCAGGACTCAGGGCAGCACCTCAGTGTGATTGACGACTGTAACGATCACATGTTGACGGTTTGGGATTGGCAGAAGAAATCAAAGATAGCTGAAATCAAGGTGAGCACACACTGATCAATCCTAACTGGTTCCTGCTGGTTCTAGCTGGTTCCTGCTGGTTCTAACTGGTTCCTGCTGGTTCCTGCTGGTTCTAACTGGTTCTAGTTGGTTCTAACTGGTTCCTGCTGGTTCTAACTGGTTCTATGTGGTTCTATGTGGTTCTAGCTGGTTCTAACTGGTTCCGTGTGTTGTGTTGCAGACCACTAACGAGGTGGTCCTGGATGTGGAGTTCCACCCCACGGACCCAAACACCATCGTCACCTGTGGAAAGTCTCACATCTTCTTCTGGACCTGGAGCGGAACCTCGCTGGCCCGTAAGCAGGGCATCTTCGGGGTGAGGACCTCTGTCTTTCTGTTGGACCTCTGTCAGCGTCTCCGTGGCAACGCCTCACGGTTGTCAGGGTCTCCGTGGCAACGCGTCATGATTTTAGTTTAATGTCGATGCCAACAGCTGATGATGAGCTTCCTGTTCGTATTAATAATGTTCCTATAAACACCGACAGAGATCAGAAGTATAAACAGGAAGAATAAAGCTCAGTGATAATAAGAGTTGGTAAGATGATGAATCCATAAATGAGTTAAACTCTTTAAAAGCAGCATCAGGATAAATTCAGACCTCCGCAGCAAGACATCATGGAGGTTACGACTCAATGCAGCAAGACATCATGGAGGTTACGACTCAATGCAGCAAGACATCATGGAGGTTACAGCTCAATGCAGCAAGACATCATGGAGGTTACGACTCAATGCAGCAAGACATCATGGAGGTTACAGCTCAATGCAGCAAGACATCATGGAGGTTACAACTCAACATCATTAATATATTAATACAAGATTACATTTAGTACTTCTGTTGCTTTTATATCATTTAAATCACATTTAAACCAGTTTTACCAAAAGTCAGACTGGATGCTCCTGAACATGTCAAATGGTGTAACCACAAAATGTCAAATGGTGTAACCACAAAAGAATGATGGATATTAAATATTGTAAGGAAGGAAGGAAGGAAGGAAGGAAGGATGGAAGATCATGCCAAACTAGTTGATATGGTGTTAGGTAGGAAGGAAGGAAGGAAGGAAGGAAGGAAGGAAGGAAGGAGGGATGTAACTAAGTGTTGATGTTTTGCAGAAATACGAGAAGCCGAAGTTCATCCAGTGTTTGGCGTTCCTGAGCACCGGAGACATCCTGACCGGAGACTCTGGAGGAGTCCTGCTGGTCTGGACCAGGAGCTCTGCAGAGACGCCCACTGGGAAGGGCCCCCGAGGTGAGGGGGGGGGGGGGGGGGGGTTAATGGATGAATAGAAGAATAGATGCACTCAGCATAAAACTGCTGTGACTCAGAGTTTAACAAAGAGGTGTGTGTGTGTGTGTGTGTGTGGTTTAATGGTTTAATGTCACTTCCTGTTGGACTGGTTGAACAGAGTCTCTTGATGCCAACATTTAAATGTTTTTCATGTTCAGACAAAAAGCAGCAGATTAAAGTCTCACACACACACACACACACACACACACACACACACACACACACAGCTGCAGGATTCAGTTATACATGTAAATGTCTGCCTCCTGGTGGCTGCTGGAGGAACTGCAGCTCAACCTCACAAGTTATTATCATACTGCTGGAAGTGTGTGTGTGTGTGTGTGTGTCTGCGTGTGTGTGTGTGTGTGTGTGTGTGTGTGTGTGTGTGTGTGTGTGTGTGTGTGTGTGTGTGTGTGTGTGTGTGTGTGTGTGTGTGTGTGTGTGTGTGTGTCTTTGCTTTTGATGGAGGAAATCAAACCTGTTACCTGGACCCTGAAACACTGGAGTCTGTGATGTCATTGTGATGTCGTTGTGATGTCATGTGCAGCGTTTCAGATCGTGCGGCAGGTCAAAGGTCACGAGGGCAGCGTGTTCTGCATGTGTGAGATGCGGAGCGGCACTCTGCTGACCGGCGGAGGGAAGGACCGACGCATCGTCCTCTGGGACCACGAGCTGCGGGCGGAGCGGGACATCGAGGTCACACACACGCTGACATCACACGCTGACATCACACATCACACGCTGACATCACACATCACACGCTGACATCACACGCTGACATCACACGCTGACATCACACGCTGACATCACACATCACACGCTGACATCACACGCTGACATCACACGCTGACATCACACATCACACGCTGACATCACATGCTGACATCACACGCTTACATCACACACTGACATCACACGCTGACATCACACGCTGACATCACATGCCGACATCACACATCACACGCTGACATCACACGCTGACATCACACGCTGACATCACACATCACACGCTGACATCACACATCACACGCTGACATCACACGCTGACATCACACGCTGACATCACACGCTGACATCCCACGCTGACATCACACATCACACGCTTACATCACACATCACACACTGACATCACACGCTGACATCACACGCTGACATCACACGCTGACATCACACATCACACGCTGACATCACACGCTGACATCACACATCACACGCTGACATCCCACGCTGACATCACACGCTGACATCACACATCACACGCTGACATCCCACGCTGACATCACACATCACATGCTGACATCACGCTGACATCACACATCACACGCTGACATCACACGCTGACATCACACATCACATGCTGACATCACACGCTGACATCACACGCTGACATCACACGCTGACATTACACGCTGACATTACACGCTGACATCACACACTGACATCACACGCTTACATCACACGCTGACATCCCACGCTGACATCACACGCTGACATTACACGCTGACATCACACATCACACGCTGACATCACACGCTGACATCACACATCACATGCTGACATCACACGCTGACATCACACATCACACGCTGACATCACACGCTGACATCACACATCACACGCTGACATCACACGCTGACATCACACGCTGACATCACACATCACACGCTGACATCACACGCTGACATCACACGCTGACATCACACATCACATGACTAACCCTAGCCCCGGGTTGCGTGTCCGCAGGTCCCGGATCAGTACGGAACCATCAGAGCCGTGTCGGAGGGGAAGGGGGACGAGTTCCTGGTCGGGACGTCACGAAACTTCATCCTGAGAGGAACCTTCAACGACGGCTTCACTGTGGAGGTCCAGGTGAGCTCACTGTGACATCACTATGATGTCACCACTTTGGATGTGTCGTGGTGTGTTCGAGGTCTCTAACTCTTTGTCGTGGTGTGTTCAGGGTCTCTCTAACTCTGTCGTGGTGTGTTCGGGGTCTGTAACTCTTTGTCGTGGTGTGTTCAGGGTCTCTAACTCTTTGTCGTGGTGTGTTCAGGGTCTCTAACTCTTTGTCGTGGTGTGTTCAGGGTCTCTCTAACTCTTTGTCGTGGTGTGTTCGGGGTCTCTAACTCTGTGTCGTGGTGTGTTCAGGGTCTCTAACTCTTTGTCGTGGTGTGTTCAGGGTCTCTAACTCTTTGTCGTGGTGTGTTCGGGGTCTCTGTTAGTATTTGTCGTGGTGTGTTCAGGGTCTCTTTGTCGTGGTGTGTTCAGGGTCTCTAACTCTTTGTCGTGGTGTGTTCAGGGTCTCTAACTCTTTGTCGTGGTGTGTTCGGGGTCTCTTTGTCGTGGTGTGTTCAGGGTCTCTAACTCTTTGTCGTGGTGTGTTCAGGGTCTCTAACTCTTTGTCGTGGTGTGTTCGGGGTCTCTGTTAGTATTTGTCGTGGTGTGTTCAGGGTCTCTTTGTCGTGGTGTGTTCAGGGTCTCTAACTCTTTGTCGTGGTGTGTTCAGGGTCTCTAACTCTTTGTCGTGGTGTGTTCGGGGTCTCTTTGTCGTGGTGTGTTCAGGGTCTCTAACTCTTTGTCGTGGTGTGTTCGGGGTCTCTTTGTCGTGGTGTGTTCAGGGTCTCTAACTCTTTGTCGTGGTGTGTTCAGGGTCTCTAACTCTCTCTCGTGGTGTGTTCAGGGTCTCTAACTCTCTCTCGTGGTGTGTTCAGGGTCTCTCTAACTCTTTGTCGTGGTGTGTTCAGGGTCTCTTTGTCGTGGTGTGTTCAGGGTCTCTAACTCTTTGTTGTGGTGTGTTCAGGGTCTCTTTGTCGTGGTGTGTTCAGGGTCTCTAACTCTTTGTTGTGGTGTGTTCAGGGTCTCTAACTCTTTGTCGTGGTGTGTTCGGGTTCTCTAACTCTTTGTCGTGGTGTGTTCAGGGTCTCTAACTCTTTGTCGTGGTATGTTCAAGGTCTCTTTGTCGTGGTGTGTTCAGGGTCTCTAACTCTTTGTCGTGGTGTGTTCAGGGTCTCTAACTCTTTGTCGTGGTGTGTTCAGGGTCTCTCTAACTCTTTGTCGTGGTGTGTTCGGGGTCTCTCTAACTCTTTGTCGTGGTGTGTTCGGGGTCTCTCTAACTCTTTGTCGTGGTGTGTTCGGGGTCTCTAACTCTTTGTCGTGGTGTGTTCGGGGTCTCTAACTCTTTGTCGTGGTGTGTTCGGGGTCTCTAACTCTTTGTCGTGGTGTGTTCAGGGTCTCTAACTCTTTGTCGTGGTGTGTTCACGGTCTCTCTAACTCTCTGTCGTGGTGTGTTCAGGGTCTCTAACTCTTTGTCGTGGTGTGTTCAGGGTCTCTCTAACTCTTTGTCGTGGTGTGTTCAGGGTCTCTCTAACTCTTTGTCGTGGTGTGTTCAGGGTCTCTCTAACTCTTTGTCGTGGTGTGTTCAGGGTCTCTAACTCTTTGTCGTGGTGTGTTCAGGGTCTCTCTAACTCTTTGTCGTGGTGTGTTCAGGGTCTCTCTAACTCTCTCTCGTGGTGTGTTCAGGGTCACACAGACGAGCTGTGGGGGCTGGCGTCTCACCCGACCCGCGACATGTTTCTGACCTGCGCTCAGGACCGGCTGGTGTGCGTCTGGAATTCAACCAATCACAGGCTGCAGTGGAGCCGCACGCTGGAGGTGAGGGGGCGGAGTCACACATGGGGGGGGGGGGATGATTGACAGCTGATTGATGGATGATTGACAGCTCTCTCTCTCTCTCAGGAACATGGACACTGTGCAGACTTCCATCCCAGTGGAGCTGTGGTTGCCATAGGAACGCACTCAGGAAAGTCAGTACAGCAGTTCATTCATGCAGTACTACTACTACACAGTACTATTACTACACAGTACTACTACTACACAGTACTACTACTACTATAAAGTACTACTATTACTACACAGTATTACTACATAGTACTACTACTACACAGTACTACTACTTAGAGCTGACCATCGTTGCTGGTTTTTAATAATTAGTCAGTAAACTCTTCATCGTCTGAAAATGTGAACTTTTATTTACAGTTAGAACTTTTCACCGTGTGGGTTAGGGTCAGCTTCCTGTCAAACTGTAGCGACTTCCTGTCTGAGCTTTCAGAATAAAAGCCTTGTTATTGTGTGATGGTCTAACGTGAGCCTGTTGCAGGTGGTACGTTCTGGATGCTGAGAGCACCGACCTGGTGGCGATCCACACCGACGGCAACGAGCAGCTGTCCGTCATGCGCTACTCTGAAGGTGAACTACATATCCCATAATGCTCCTCTCCCTAACTACATATCCCATAATGCTCCTCTCCTCAACTACATATCCCATCATGCTCCTCTCCTCAACTACATATCCCATAATGCTCCTCTCCTCAACTACATATCCCATAATGCTCCTCTCCTCAACTACATATCCCATAATGCTCCTCTCCTCAACTACATATCCCATAATGCTCCTCTCCTTAACTACATATCCCATAATGCTCCTCTCCTCAACTACATATCCCATAATGCTCCTCTCCTTAACTACATATCCCATAATGCTCCTCTCCTCAACTACATATCCCATAATACTCCTCTCCTCATTTACATATCCCATAATGCTCCTCTCCTCAACTGCATATCCCATAATGCTCCTCTCCTCAACTGCATATCCCATAATGCTCCTCTCTTTAACTACATATCCCATAATGCTCCTCTCCTTAACTACATATCCCATAATGCCCCTCTCCTCAACTGCATATCCCATCATGCTCCTCTCTTTAACTACATATCCCATAATGCTCCTCTCCTTAACTACATATCCCATAATGCCCCTCTCCTCAACTACATATCCCATAATGCTCCTCTCCTCTACTACATATCCCATAATGCTCCTCTCCTCTACTACATATCCCATAATGCTCCTCTCCTCTACTACATATCCCATAATGCTCCTCTCCTCTACTACATATCCCATAATGCTCCTCTCCTCTACTACATATCCCATAATGCTCCTCTCCTCTACTACATATCCCATAATGCTCCTCTCCCTAACTACATATCCCATAATGCCCCTCTCCCTAACTACATATCCCATAATGCCCCTCTCTTTAACTACGTATCCCATAATGCCCCTCTCTTGCAGATGGCTCCCTGCTGGCTGTGGGGTCACATGATAACTTCATCTACCTTTACACGGTGTCAGAGCGAGGTCGCAAATACAGTCGCTACGGGAAATGTACGGTACGTTAAACACCTGGATCCTAGAGGATGGAGGGATGGATGATGGATGAATAGATGGATGGATGAATAGATGGATGGATGAATAGATGGATGAATAGATGGATGGATGGAGTGATAGATAGATGGATGGAGGGATGATGGATAGATGATGGATGGATGATGGATTGATGGATGATGATGGATGAATAGATGGATGGATGATGGATGATGGATGGATGGATGATGGATAGATGATGGATGGATGGATGAGTGGATGACAGACGGATGAACTGATGAGCCAGATGTGTTTAGATGGAGGGATGATGGAGGGATGAAGGGATGGAGGGATGAAGGGATGATGAAGGGATGAAGGGATGATGGAGGGATGAACTGATGAGCCAGATGTGTTTAGATGGATGGATGAATGATGGAGGGATGAATGGAGGGATGAAGGGATGATGGAGGGATGAAGGGATGATGGAGGGATGATGGAGGGATGATGGGATGGAGGGATGATGAAGTGATGAAGGGATGAACTGATGAGCCAGATGTGTTCACAGGGACATTCCAGCTACATCACACATCTGGACTGGTCACCTGACAACAACTTCATCATGTCCAACTCCGGAGACTACGAGATCCTCTACTGTGAGTACTTCATGTAGTACTTTAGGTAGTACTGTGAGTACTGCACCTAGTACTTTATGTAGTACTTTATGTAGTACTCTACTGTGAGTACTTCATGTAGTACTTTAGGTAGTACTCTGAGTACTATACCTAGTACTTTAGGTAGTACTCTGAGTACTATACCTAGTACTTTAGGTAGTACTCTATGTAGTACTACACGTAGTACTTTATGTAGTACTCTATGTAGTACTGTGAGTACTACACCTAGTACTTTATGTAGTACTTAATGTAGTACTCTACTGTGCGTACTACACCTAGTACTTTATGTAGTACTTAATGTAGTACTCTACTGTGAGTACTACACCTAGTACTTTAGGTAGTACTTAATGTAGTACTCTACTGTGAGTACTACACCTAGTACTTTAGGTAGTACTTAATGTAGTACTCTACTGTGAGTACTACACCTAGTACTTTACGTAGTACTCTATGTAGTACTATACCTAGTACTTTATGTAGTACTTTATGTAGTACTTTAGGTAGTACTTTAGGTAGTACTCTACTGTGAGTACTTCACGTAGTACTTTATGTAGTACTTTAGGTAGTACTCTACTGTGAGTACTACACCTAGTACTTTATGTAGTACTTTAGGTAGTACTTTATGTAGTGCTGTTTAGTAATAGTACTATGTAGTAGTAGTACTATGTAGTAGTACTATGTAGTAATAGTACTGTGTAGTAGTAGTACTATGTAGTAATAGTACTGTGTTTTTAGGGGACGTTCCAAACGGATGTAAACTGATCAGAAACCGTTCGGAGTGTAAAGACATCGACTGGGCGACGTACACCTGCGTGCTGGGATACCACGTCTTCGGTTAGTACACCTGTGTGTGTGTGTGTGTGTGTGTGTCTGTTTTTCTATCCTGGTGGGGACCGCAACCTGACATATCACCAACCCTGTGGGGACCGACTCCTGGTTTCCATGGTAACGAGCATTGGAATCAATAGCAAACAGCCTCCTGATAGGCCTGGTCCCCACAAGGTTGGTTTTCCTGACTGTGTGTGTGAACCCCAGAGGTCACACACGGTACTGCAGTGTGGGGACCTTTTCCTCACAAAGTGTGTAAGTGTGTATATTAGCATGTTAGCTTCGTATTAGCATGTTAGCTTAGCGATTAGCCCCCTGGGTTAGGGTTGGTACTGAATATGAATTCTACTGTGGCTAACAGTGATGTCAACTGTATGCTAATAGACGTTAGCATTATGGGTCCCAACGAGGGGGGGGGGGGGGGGGCAACATTCAGGTTTCAGATTTATGAGAGTTTTTGATATTTCAAGTCATTTTTTTGTTCAAACAGAATTATGATGAATTTAGGAGTTAAAATTACGTCTGTAGACCCTTTAGAAAGGACCCCAGTCAGGGTCCCCACCAGGTAGTAAAAACATGCGTGTGTGTGTTGAAGATAAATAATCTTCAAAATGAAGCTAATAAAAGACTCAAAGTTTCCATGTCCAAACTGGTGTGTTTGTTTCTGCGTGTCTGTGTGTGTGTGTGTGTGTGTGTGTGTGTGTGTGTGTGTGTGTGTGTGTGTTGCAGGTGTGTGGCCGGAGGGATCAGACGGCACTGACATCAACGCTCTGATCAGATCTCACAACAGGAAGGTGATCGCACTCGCTGACGACTTCTGCAAAGTTCACTTATTCGCATATCCGTGTTCCAGAGCCAAGGTCAGTTACTAACGTTAACTTTAACGTTAACTTTACCGTTAACTTAGTTACTAACGTTAACTTTAACGTTAACTTAGTTACTAACGTTAACTTAGTTACTAACGTTAACTTCAACGTTAACTTTACCGTTATTTACGTTAACTTAGTTGACTGATCATGTCAATAATCAATAATCACTACGTGTGTCTCCAGGCTCCCAGCCATAAGTACAGCGCCCACAGCAGTCATGTGACCAACGTCAGCTTCCTGTTTAACGACAGTCACCTGATCTCGACGGGCGGGAAGGACACGAGCATCATGCAGTGGCGTCTGGTGGAGAAGTCGTCTCTGTCTCTGTCTGACGGCCTCCTCTCTAACTCCGCCCCCCGCAGGCTGGACCCCGTCTTCACTCCGCCCCCTCCCACAACAGCCACGTCCACAGAGGAACCCGCCCCTCCCCCGACAGCCAATGGGACCCAAGAATGTTCCCCAGAAACCCCGCCCCCCACAGAGCTAGACCCGCCCCCCTCAGAGCTAACCCCGCCCCGCTCCGAGTCCACTCCGCCCCCCTCCGACAGCACAATGAGTCTGAAGGACAGCCTGGAGCCGAGTGACGACACAGCCACACCCAGCGATGAGGGTCTGCCCCCCCTGACCCCCCCTTCATAGAGGCCATTGCTCAGTGTGTGTGTGTGTGTGTGTGTGTGTGTTAGTCTATCTTTGTGAGGACCAGGTTTAGTATGAGGAACAGTTTGAGTTTTAGACTTAAGGTGTGAGGACGTCTGCATTGTGAGGACGTCTGTGCTTTGTGAGGACGTCTGTGCGTTGTGAGGACGTCTGCGTTGTGAGGACGTCTGTGCTTTGTGAGGACGTCTGTGCGTTGTGAGGACGTCTGCATTGTGAGGACGTCTGTGCTTTGTGAGGACGTCTGTGCATTGTGAGGACGTGTGTACGTTGTGAGGACGTCTGCTTTGTGAGGACGTCTGTGCGTTGTGAGGACGTGTGTGCGTTGTGAGGACGTGTGTACGTTGTGAGGACGTCTGTGCATTGTGAGGACGTGTGTGTGTTGTGAGGACGTCTGTGCATTGTGAGGACGTGTGTGCGTTGTGAGGACGTGTGTGCGTTGTGAGGACGTGTGTGCGTTGTGAGGACGTGTGTACGTTGTGAGGACGTCTGTGCATTGTGAGGACGTCTGTGCGTTGTGAGGACGTGTGTGCGTTGTGAGGACGTGTGTGCGTTGTGAGGACGTGTGTGCATTGTGAGGACGTCTGTGCATTGTGAGGACGTGTGTGCGTTGTGAGGACGTCTGTGCGTTGTGAGGACGTCTGTGCATTGTGAGGACGTCTGTGCGTTGTGAGGACGTCTGTGCGTTGTGAGGACGTGTGTGCGTTGTGAGGACGTCTGTGCATTGTGAGGACGTCTGTGCGTTGTGAGGACGTGTGTGCGTTGTGAGGACGTCTGTGCATTGTGAGGACGTCTGTGCGATGTGAGGACGTGTGTGCGTTGTGAGGACGTGTGTACGTTGTGAGGACGTCTGCATTGTGAGGACGTCTGTGCGATGTGAGGACGTCTGTGCGTTGTGAGGACGTTTGTGCATTGTGAGGACGTCTGTGCATTGTGAGGACGTCTGTGCATTGTGAGGACGTCTGTGCGTTGTGAGGACGTCTGTGCGTTGTGAGGACGTCTGTGCGTTGTGAGGACGTCTGTGCGTTGTGAGGACGTGTGTGCATTGTGAGGACGTTTGAGTGTTGTGGAGACGTCTGTGCGTTGTGAGGACGTCTGTGCTTTGTGAGGACGTTTGAGCATTGTGAGGACGTCTGTGCATTGTGAGGACGTCTGTGCGATGTGAGGACGTCTGTGCGATGTGAGGACGTTTTGTCGGTCCTCACTTTGGCTGTTTGAGGGTTCAGGTTTGGTTTTGAGGTCAGAGGTCGAGCTTGGGATCGGGGGGTGAAGGTCCTCACAAGGATAGAAGTACAAACACAGGTGTGTGTGTGTGTGTGTGTGTGTGGTTGTGGCGGGCGGTGGGGGGGGGCTGCAGCCACATCTTTTCTCAACAATCAGCTGTTAGAATAAAGGTGATGTCATAGTTTTAATCAGCTGGAGAGTTAAACGCTGATTTACCTGCGCAGAGACTGGAGGAGGAAACGTTAGCTGTCACACCGTCCAGATGTTTAGGACAGGTAGGGACACCTGAGCCAGGTGTGGCAGGTCCTCAGGTAACTTTCCCTCCTCCAATGAGAGCAGAGCAGTTAACAGGAAGTGTCAGAAAGGACCCGCAAGTCTTAAATGTTTTAAATTAGGTTAAAAAAATCTAATCAAAGTTTTATTGCTGTGTTATTGATTTTTGGTTTTTAACAATCAAAGAAACGTTTGCTGCGAAGAGTCTGAACAAATAAAAGCAGGTACAAGTCTCCTTCATTCCACCCAGCTTGCCATGCTTTTATTTTGGTAGGCTCAGACAACTCAAGACTTCCTGGCGGTGTTTCATAATAAAAGCCATTTGGAAAGAGATGGGATGGTGGAAGGCTTTTAATGTGAAACTTGCAGGAAGGATGTTCTACAGGAAGTGAACGAGAGAACAGAAATAAAAGTGTGACAGGATGGAAGCAGGAAGCAGGTCGAAAGTCCAGATGTGAACAGGAAGTGAACAGGAAGTGAACAGGAAGTGAACAGGAAGTGAACAGGAATGTCCGACAGCTGCAGGTTTCTCGGCAGCAGCTTCAGGTCTGTCTGTATATACTGCGGATATCTGTATATTTCTGGTCACCACCGGGGGGGGGGGCGGCTACTCTGTCAAACATTCAGATTTAAAATAGATTTCAACAGTTAGCCAATCAGGCGCGATGATTCCACCTGGCCTCGTCTGATTGGCTGATCTGGAGGACTCAGTGAATGAATGCTGAAGATGTTTTTGTGTCTTCGTCTCTTCTTCTGGACCATTTCAAAACCTTTCTGAATGTCAGGATGATGTCATTCTTTGTTGTGGGGGGGGGGGGGGGCGGGGGGGGTTTTAATAGTCATCTGTCCGTCTCGTGTTTTCTACGCTGTGTCTGAAGGGCTTGTACAGAGTCCAGGACTCACCTGGATGTTCAGGGAGGGAGGGGGGGGGTGGGGGGCGGGATTTAAGTGTCTGTTTATTTTCAGCGTTCAGTAACATTGATACGATGATGATGATGATGATGATGATGATGATGATGATGATGATCATGTGACGATATTTTGAGCCAATCATGTCTTCTCTCATGCATTCCTGTCAGACGACAGACTGTACTGAAGATTTCAACAAAAAAATGCAAATAAATGTTAAAACTGCGACAACGACTCGTCTTTATTCATTCTGCTGTTACCATGACAACGACTCCGTCTTTATTCA
>NC_070591.1:916256-921256 GCF_027409825.1 Scomber japonicus | reverse complement strand
GTCTTGGTTCCTACCCTCACCTCTGGTCATGAGCTTTGGGTTCCTACCCTCACCTCTGGTCATGAGCTTTGGGTTCCTACCCTCACCTCTGGTCATGAGCTTTGGGTCGTGACCCAAAGAACAAGATGGCGGGTACAAGCGGCTGAAATGAGCTTCCTCCGTAGGCTGGCTGGGCTCTCCCTTAGAGGTAGGGTGAGAAGCTCAGTTATCCGGGAGGAGCTCGGAGTAGACCCGCTGCTCCTCCGCGTTGAGAGGAGCCAGATGAGGAGGCTCGGGCATCTAGTCAGGATGCCTCCCGGACGCCTCCCTGGTGAGGTGTTCAGGGCCCGTCCCACCGGTAGGAGACCCAGGACACGCTGGAGAGACTATGTCTCTCGGCTGGCCTGGGAACGCCTCGGGGTCCCCCGGGAAGAGCTGGACGAAGTGGCTGGGGAGAGGGAAGTCTGGACTTCCTGCTTAGGCTGCTGCCCCCCCGACCCGACCAGGATAAGAGGAAGAGGACGGTACGGTACTATTGTTATTGTTTTTCATACATATGTATTTTTCTTTATTCTTTCTTATTGATGCTTTTCTATTGTTACACTGTCCTCATGTATCTGATCTTATATTATATTATATTATGTTATGTTATGTTATGTTATAGTATATTATATTATAGTATTGTATATTATATTATATTATATTATATTATGTTATGTTATGTTATGTTACAGTATATTATAGTATAGTATGTTATATTATATTATATTATATTAATTATATTAAGTGCTTGAATCTGGTTGTTTATGAGGTCAGACATTGATGAGAACACCTGGCTCATGATGTGTTGGATGGGTGAAGGAAGAAGGAAGGAAGGAAGGAAGGAAGGCAGGAAGGCAGGGAGGGAGGAAGGAAGGAGGGAATGGAGGAGGGAAGGAAGGAAGGGAGGAAGGAAGGACAGTGGACCGAATCGGACCCCTCTGCGGCCGGTTCTGGCCCGCGGGCCTCATGTTTGACCTCCGTGTTCTACAATAAAATAAATAGTTTATATTTCTTCACTTTAATTTGAAACACCGGACCGGAAGTGTGTGTCCGTCTATGAGCGGCAGCTTCCGGTGGTCGGTGCGGTTGCTCCGTTACACGGTGTTTAACAGCGGAGCACGCGCAGCCTCCACCGATGGAGGAACCGTGACGTGTTTACCGGAGAGGACCGGAAGAGGAGACTGCCTGCCCCCCCCCGCGGTAAGAAACCAGTTGAAACCGTTACCGGTAACTTTCCTGTAACTTTCCGTTACTGTCCGGTGCTGCTCGGTGACGTAGCCTTTTGTTCCCGCGGCTTGCGGCTCCGTTGCTATGGTGACACTGCTTCAGCTCGCGAGACTCACCGGGACAGAAGTTAACGGTCCGGTGTTACCGAGTTACACGGTACTTTATCCACGTTATCTACGTTATATACGGTGTTTTAAATACGGTAAACATAATAAACACTGTGTTAATTATGTTTACCGTATTTACCGTATTTGTTATGTTTATCATGTTTACCGTATTTACCGTATTTGTTATGTTTATCATGTTTACCGTATTTACCGTATTTACCGTATTTATCAGTTTGTCCAGGAGAAGTTATGAGATTAGAAAAACTGGAGAAGTGAATGTAAAAGTTTTAAATGAAAGAAGTCAGAAGTTACTGAGTCTGTATTTATTCTGTTAAACTCCGACATCACGAACATGGAGAAAATGTTACAGAGTTATCAGAATATATTGGTTTTATGGTCTTATTATCGGTTCATCTTTTTATCGTATTTATCGTGTTTAACAATATTTATCGTGTTTAACCGTATTTACCGTGTTTATCTGTATTTATCATGTTTATCTGTATTTATCATGTTTATCTGTATTTATCGTGTTTAACCGTATTTATCGTGTTTATCTGTATTTATCGTGTTTATCTGTATTTATCGTGTTTATCACATTTATCGTGTTTAACCGTATTTATCGTGTTTATCTGTATTTATCATGTTTATCTGTATTTATCGTGTTTAACCGTATTTATCGTGTTTATCTGTATTTATCGTGTTTATCTGTATTTATCATGTTTAACTGTATTTATCGTGTTTATCTGTATTTACCATGTTTATCTGTATTTATCATGTTTAACTGTATTTATCGTGTTTATCTGTATTTATCGTGTTTATCTGTATTTATCATGTTTAACTGTATTTATCGTGTTTATCTGTATTTATCGTGTTTATCTGTATTTATCATGTTTAACTGTATTTATCGTGTTTATCTGTATTTATCGTGTTTACCATGTTTACCGTGTTTAACCGTATTTATCGTGTTTAACTGTATTTATCGTGTTTAACCTTATTTATCGTGTTTAACCGTATTTATCGTGTTTAACTGTATTTACCGTGTTTATCACATTCATCGTGTTTAACCGCATTTATCGCGTTTAACAATATTTACCGTGTTTATCACATTTATTGTGTTTAACTGTATTTATCGTGTTTAACTGTATTTATCTTGTTTAACCGTATTTATCGTGTTTAACTGTATTTATCGTGTTTATCGTGTTTATCTGTATTTATCGTGTTTAACCGTATTTATCGTGTTTAACTGTATTTATCGTGTTTAACCGTATTTATCGTGTTTAACTGTATTTACCATGTTTATCGTGTTTAACCGTATTTATCGTGTTTAACTGTATTTACCGTGTTTATCACATTTATCGTGTTTAACCGTACTTATCGTGTTTAACTGTATTTATCGCGTTTAACCGTATTTATCGTGTTTAACCGTATTTACTGTGTTTATCACATTTATCGTGTTTAACCGTATTTATCGTGTTTAACCGTATTTACCGTGTTTATCTGTATTTATCGTGTTTAACCGTATTTATCGTGTTTAACCGTATTTATCGTGTTTAACCGTATTTATCGTGTTTATCTGTATTTACCGTGTTTAACCGTATTTATCGTGTTTAACTGTACTTATCGTGTTTAACTGTATTTACCGTGTTTAACCGTATTTATTGCGTTTAACAATATTTACCGTATTTAACCGTATTTATCGCGTTTAACCGTATTTATCGTGTTTAACCGTATTTATCGTGTCTAACCGTATTTATCGTGTTTAACCGTATTTACTGTGTCTAACCGTATTTATCGTGTTTAACTGTATTTACCGTGTTTATCGTGTTTAACCGTATTTATCGCGTTTAACTGTATTTATCGCGTTTAACCGTATTTACCATGTTTAACCGTATTTATCGTGTCTAACCGTATTTATCGTGTTTAACCGTATTTATCGTGTTTAACTGTATTTATCGCGTTTAACCGTATTTACCGTGTCTAACCGTATTTATCGTGTTTAACCGTATTTATCGTGTTTAACCGCATTTACCGTGTTTATCGTGTTTATCCTGTGATAAAGGTGTGTGTACCATGTGATACCGGTGTGATACAGGTGTGTGTACCATGTGATACAGGTGATGGAGGGGGTGGAGTCCAGCAGGTATGTGGCCCAGCTGAAGGCGGAGTTTGACAGCTGTGACTCAACGTGTTCTGGCTTCCTGGACCGGCTGGAGCTGACGGAGCTCTGCAGGAAGCTGCAGCTGGAGGCTCACCTGCCGCTGCTGCTGGACACGCTGCTGGGAGGACAGGCGTACGCCCGGGTAACTACACGCTAACTACACGCCTACGCCCGGGTAACTACACGCTAACTACACGCCTACGCCCGGGTAACTACACGCTAACAACACGCCTACACCCGGGTAACTACACGCTAACAACACGCCTACGCCCGGGTAACTACACGCTAACTACGCCCGGGTAACTACACGCTAACTACACGCCTACGCCCAGGTAACTACACGCTAACTACACGCCTACGCCCAGGTAACTACACACTAACTACACGCCTACGCCCGGGTAACTACACGCTAACTACACGCCTACGCCCAGGTAACTACACACTAACTACACGCCTACGCCCGGGTAACTACACACTAACTACACGCCTACGCCCGGGTAACTACACACTAACTACACGGCTACGCCCGGGTAACTACACACTAACTACACGCCTACGCCCGGGTAACTACACACTAACTACACGCCTACGCCCGGGTAACTACACACTAACTACACGCCTACGCCCGGGTAACTACACACTAACTACACGCTAACTACACCCCTACGCCCGGGTAACTACACGCTAACTATACACCTACGCCCGGGTAACTACACGCTAACTACACACCTACGCCCGGGTAACTACACGCTAACTACACACTAACTACACGCCTACACAAGTGAACGCGTTAACGCATGCAGCGATCTGGGGAGGGTCAGGGTTAGGCTAGACATTTGGACTTATAACCTATAAGACGTTCATTACTCATAGACTTGATAGGCGAACAGCGTCCCGGCTGACAGGCTCTGAGTTGACGAGTCACTGGATGGCAGAGCAGAGATGTAGAGACGCTAATACTGTACACGTCTGTTTAAACCATAGACTGAATATAAGAAACATGATGTTAGCGGACCTTGTTGCATTTAAAGGGACGGTTCAACGGTTCAGTGTAATTAATTCTAGTTCATGTCTTTAGTTGGACTTATTTTTAACTTGACCAGCAGAGTGACGATGTAATGCATTAAATGTTTATCATGCACCAACTAATATTAAGTCATTCTAACTGTACTGTAAATATATGTTCATAAAAATAATAATAGTAAAAAAGGCTGAGGTATCCTGATACTGGCTGGTAAAGTAACATGGGTATTCATTTTGGTATTGTGATCCCTCCACTACTACATGCTAACTACATGCTAACTGCACGCTAACTACACGCTAACTACATGCTAACTACACGCTAACTACATGCTAACTACACAGGAACATGTGTGTGACCCTCAGGTGAACTTTGAGGAGTTTAAGGACGGCTTCGTGGCCGTTCTCTCTCGTTCTCTGGACTTCAGCACGTCAGAGGACGACAGCAGCTACCTGCAGCCAGGTGA
>NC_070591.1:908756-913756 GCF_027409825.1 Scomber japonicus | reverse complement strand
GCTCTGCTCCGCTCTGCTCCACTCTGCTCCACTCTGCTCCGCTCTGCTCCACTCTGCTCCACTCTGCTCTGCTCCACGCTCTACTCTGCTCCACTCTGCTCTGCTCTGCTCCACGCTCTACTCTGCTCCACTCTGCTCTGCTCCACGCTCTACTCTGCTCCACTCTGCTCTGCTCCACGCTCTACTCTGCTCCACTCTGCTCTGCTCCACGCTCTACTCTGCTCCACTCTGCTCTGCTCTGCTCCACGCTCTACTCTGCTCCACTCTGCTCCATGCTCTGCTCTGCTCCACTCTGCTCTGCTCCACGCTCTGCTCTGCACTGCTCTGCGCTCTACTCTGCTCTGTTCTGCTCCACGCTCCACTCTGCTCTGCTCTGCTCCGCTCTGCTCCACGCTCTGCTCTGCTCCACTCTGCTCCGTGCTCCACTCTACTCTGCTCCACGCTCTGCTCTGCTCCACTCTGCTCCGTGCTCCGCTCCGCTCTGCTCCACGCTCTGCTCTGCTCCACTCTGCTCCGTGCTCCACTCTACTCTGCTCCACGCTCTGCTCCGCTCTGCTCCACTCTGCTCCGTGCTCCACTCTACTCTGCTCCACGCTCTGCTCTGCTCTACTCCACTCTGCTCTGCTCCGTGCTCTGCTCCGTGCTCTGCTCCGCTCCACGCTCCACTCTACTCTGCTCCACTCTGCTCTGCTCTGCTCCACGCTCTACTCTGCTCCACTCTGCTCTGCTCCACGCTCTACTCTGCTCCACTCTGCTCTGCTCCACGCTCTACTCTGCTCCACTCTGCTCCGCTCTGCTCCACGCTCTACTCTGCTCCACTCTGCTCCACGCTCTGCTCTGCTCCACTCTGCTCTGCTCCACGCTCTGCTCTGCACTGCTCTGCGCTCTACTCTGCTCTGTTCTGCTCCACGCTCCACTCTGCTCTGCTCTGCTCCGCTCTGCTCCACGCTCTGCTCTGCTCCACTCTGCTCCGTGCTCCACTCTACTCTGCTCCACGCTCTGCTCTGCTCCACTCTGCTCCGTGCTCCGCTCCGCTCTGCTCCACGCTCTGCTCTGCTCCACTCTGCTCCGTGCTCCACTCTACTCTGCTCCACGCTCTGCTCTGCTCTACTCCACTCTGCTCTGCTCCGTGCTCTGCTCCGTGCTCTGCTCCGCTCCACGCTCCACTCTACTCTGCTCCACGCTCTGCTCTGCTCTACTCCACTATGCTCTGCTCTGCTATGCTCTGCTCTGCCTCACGCTCTGCTCTGCTCCGCTCTGCTCCACGCTCTGCTCCACGCTCTGCTCCACGCTCTGCTCCACGCTCTGCTCTGCTCTGCTCCGCTCTGCTCCACTATGCTCTGCTCTGCTCCACTCCACTATGCTCTGCTCTGTGCTCCACTATGCTCTGCTCCGTGCTCGGCTCTGCTCGGCTCTGCTCTGCTCTGCTCTGCTCTGCTCCACTCTGCTCTGCTCTGCTCCACTCTGCTCTGCTCCGCTCCACTCTGCTCTGCTCCACTCTGCTCTGCTCCACTATGCTCTGCTCCACTATGCTCTGCTCCGCTCCACTCTGCTCTGCTCCACTATGCTCTGCTCCGCTCCACTCTGCTCTGCTCCACTCTGCTCTGCTCTGCTCTGCTCCACTCTGCTCCACTATGCTCTGCTCCACTATGCTCTGCTCCACTATGCTCTGCTCCACTCTGCTCTGCTCCGCTCTGCTCTGCTCCACTCTGCTCTGCTCCACTATGCTCTGCTCCACTATGCTCTGCTCCACTATGCTCTGTTCAAACACACACTCACTCTGACCTCCATGTTTAATCTGCAGAGCCTGAAGTCTGACGAAGAGGCAGGAAGTCACAAGAGCATCCCGCCAGACTTTCAGAGTAAAGGTACGCTACAGTCACACCTGCACCATCAATAATCAATACACATCCACATTGATTACAGCTGATGAGTTCAGGGACCACAGGATCTTTGACCGCCAGACTCTCACCCTAACCCTAAACTGACAATATTCAATCTGCTTTATTCACTTTTTAATTTCAACCTTCATCTTGTTCATGACGTCATCTCTGAAAATGTGTTTAAACTTTGAGCTGCAGGAGGTCAGCAGGAGGAGGAGGAGCAGGGTGGAAGAGGAGGAGCAGCAGGAGGAAGAGGAGGAGGAGCAGCAGGAGGAGCAAGAGGAGGGGCAGCAGGAGGAGCCTTCGACCCCGGCCTGCAGGAGCTGGACGTGCTGGACAACAGAGTCAGCCTCAGAGACTTCCAGAAAGTTCTGTGTGGCTCCGCCCCCGTCTCCTGCTCCACCCCTGTTAGAGGCGCCGACCTGCAGAGGGCGCCATCGCACACGCTCAGACACTCCGAACTGCAGAGGGCGCCATCGCACACGTTCAGACACTCCGACCTGCAGAGGGCGCCATCGCACACGCTCAGACACTCCGACCTGCAGAGGGCGCCATCGCACACGCTCAGACACTCCGACCTGCAGAGGGCGCCACCGCACACGCTCAGACACTCCGACCTGCAGAGGGCGCCATCGCACACGCTCAGACACTCCGACCTGCAGAGGGCGCCACACATGGTGATTATACTGCAGACAGCAATGGGGGGGGAGTTTGTGGTTGTACTGTGAGTTGTGTCGAAGCTGCTGCTGTTCATCATGTGGATGACTGATAACGTTTATGTGCTGCAGAGCTGCTGAAACACAGAGGGTTAGGGTTAGTCACAGACAAACATGTTGAAGCTTCATTTCTGATTTAATAGAGAACAGTTCTGAGTGAAGGAGTCTCATCTGTCTGAGTTCACCTGAACGCATCTTGAGCCTCTGCATCAGCTGATACTCATCTGTACAATCAGGTGGGCGGAGTTCAGTCAGGGGACTGCAGGTGAACAGGTGACTACAGGTGAACAGGTGACTGCAGGTGAACAGGTGACTACAGGTGAACAGGTGACTACAGGTGAACAGGTGACTGCAGGTGAACAGGTGACTACAGGTGACTGCAGGTGAACAGGTGACTGCAGGTGAACAGGTGACTGCAGGTGAACAGGCGACAGCAGGTGAACAGGTGACTGCAGGTGAACAGGTGACTGCAGGTGAACAGGTGACTGCAGGTGACTACAGGTGACTACAGGTGACTGCAGGTGAACAGGTGACTGCAGGTGAACAGGTGACTGCAGGTGAACAGGTGACTGCAGGTAGAATTCATCATGAGCTTCACATCAGGTCTGATGTCAGGCTGTGGTTTGTTAACGTGGGTGAAGACAGAGAGGACGAGCTACTGCTACACACAGGTGATCTACTACACACAGGTGATCTACTACACACAGGTGATCTACTGCTACACACAGGTGATCTACTGCTACACACAGGTGATCTACTACACACAGGTGATCTACTGCTACACACAGGTGATCTACTACACACAGGTGATCTACTACTACACACAGGTGATCTACTGCTACACACAGGTGATCTACTGCACACAGGTGATCTACTGCTACACACAGGTGATCTACTACACACAGGTGATCTACTACTACACACAGGTGATCTACTACTACACACAGGTGATCTACTACACACAGGTGATCTACTGCTACACACAGGTGATCTACTGCTACACAGGTGATCTACTACACACAGGTGATCTACTACACACAGGTGATCTACTGCTACACACAGGTGATCTACTACTACACACAGGTGATCTACTGCTACATGTTAGCTGTAGCAGACTGTGGTCAGATCATGTGATGGGGGGTGGAGGTCTAACCCTGTGATGGGGGGGGGGGGGGGGGGGGTGGAGGTCTAACTCTGAGTCCCGGCGGCTCTGAGCAGCTGATCCAGATTAAATGTTGCAACAACACGTTTGTGAGAGACCTGAGTCTTACTCTCTCTGGTCTCTGATGTGGACTCTCTCTGGTCTCTGATGTGGACTCTCTCTGGTCTCTGATGTGGACTCTCTCTGGTCTCTGATGTGGACTCTCTCTGGTCTCTGATGTGGACTCTCTCTGGTCTCTGATGTGGACTCTCTCTGGTCTCTGATGCGGTCTCTCTCTGGTCCCTGATGCAGGCCCGGGTGGTGTTGGAGGAGCGCTCGGTACGCTCCACCTCTCCCTCCCTGCTGACGGCCACCGTGGGTCAGAAGGTTCTCAGCCGGCTGGACGACGGGTCGGGATGTACGAGTCCCGACAGAGTCATCGGCCTCTGGACCGAGGAGGGGATCCGCAACAGCCGGGACATCCTGCAGGTGAGTCTGGACCTGGACCTGGACCATCAGCTGATTAAGTTTTGAATCAATACACTGCAGATCATGTCTGATGTTACAAAACCAAAAAAGCCTTGTTATGACTCAAATACGTCGTGACAATCTGAGAAACAGACCCAGGGTATGTATAGGAGATGCCTTTGCAGGATCACGTCCAACAACTGGCAACCCGCGTGAAGTAGACTCTGGCAGGGAGGGGACTGTTGGTGTGTCTGACTGTTGGTGTGTCTGACTGTTGGTGTGTCTGACTGTTGGTGTGTCTGACTGTTGATATGTCTAACTGTTGGTGTGTCTGACTGTTGGTGTGTCTGACTGTTGGTGTGTCTGACTGTTGATATGTCTAACTGTTGGTGTGTCTGACTGTTGGTGTGTCTGACTGTTGGTGTGTCTGACTGTTGGTGTGTCTGACTGTTGATATGTCTAACTGTTGGTGTGTCTGACTGTTGGTGTGTCTGACTGTTGATGTGTCCGACTGTTGATGTGTCCGACTGTTGATGTGTCTGACTGTTGTCCGACTGTTGGTGTGACTGTTGATGTGTCTGACTGTTGGTGTGACTGTTGATGTGTCTGACTGTTGGTGTGTCCGACTGTTGATGTGTCCGACTGTTGATGTGTCTGACTGTTGTCCGACTGTTGGTGTGACTGTTGGTGTGTCCGACTGTTGGTGTGACTGTTGATGTGTCTGACTGTTGGTGTGTCCGACTGTTGATGTGTCCGACTGTTGATGTGTCTGACTGTTGTCCGACTGTTGGT
>NC_070591.1:891256-896256 GCF_027409825.1 Scomber japonicus | reverse complement strand
TCTGGAGCAGCTGAAGCAGAAACACAAGCAGGAGCTGCAGCAGCTGCACATCCAGCTGGAGACTCAGGTACAGTATATTATATTATATTATATTATATTATGTTATATTATATGTTATTATATGATACATATGATACTCAGGTGTAATATATATTATTATGTTGTAACTGGTCCAGGTGAACTACTACGAGCGCAGTCAGGAGCTGATGAAGCAGAGCATGGAGGTGGAGCGCAAAGACATCTGTCAGGCCTTCAAGGTGAACTACCGATCAATAATCATTCAAACAGCAACACTGTTCATCACTACTACTGTTTATAGTTAATCATCACTACTACTGTTTATAGTTAATCACTACTACTGTTTATAGTTAATGTTCAATAACGTGGATCAGACTGAAGGTTCAATGCTCAAGTTAAAAGTGTGTTTGAGTTTAATTAGCTTTAATGAATGATGTGTTTTATAACATCTAACAGCTGGAGATCAGTGAGCTGGAGGAGCAGAAAGCTGCAGCGGAGCAGCAGGTGAAGCAGCTGAAGGAGGCGATGGAGAAACTGCAGACTCAGATCCAACATGGAGGAGGAGGAGGAGGAGGAGGAGGAGGAAGGTGGAGCTCTGAGCAGGAGCGCCGGTGAGGAAGAAGACCTTTCAGCACTTTACTGTTAACAGCTCCACACATTTATTTAGTGTGTTAAACTGATTCTCCAGATGAAAGGAAGGAAGGAAGGAAGGAAGGATGTAAGATCATGCCAAACTAGTTGATATGGTGTTAGGAAGGAAGGAAGGTAGGAAGGAAGGAAGGAAGGTAGGAAGGAAGGAAGGAAGGAAGGAAGGAAGGAAGGTGTTTTATTGACTATTTACTGTTTTTAAGCAAGTTGAATTATTTGGTACAAAGTTTTTGTGGTTACACCACTTAGACATTTTTACCATAATCCTATATTCTCCTTCCTTCCTTCCTTCCTTCCTCCCTCTCCTCTAATATATTCTCTCTAAATGGATTAAAAGCAGAAATTTGATGACTGTGAAGTTATTCATACGATTATTTAACATTTGAATCTTTAAATTTAAACTGAACCTCATGAACTCTAAACAGAATCTATAACCCAGCTGTTAGAAGCTTCCAGATGTTTTTTGGGAGATGTGGACTGTGACTGTGTGGTGTTCCCAGCATGCAACGGGAGCGCGCCGAGCTGGAGCAGAACTTTGCCCGAGAGCTCAGTAACCTGCTGCAGAGGCTGAGCGGAGAGAAGGATCAGCTGGAGGCTGAGCTCAGGCTGCAGATGGACCAGAAGCTGCTGCTGCTCAGGTGAGTGCTGACATCACTGCTGACATCACTGCTGACATCACTGCTGACATCACTGCTGGGTTAAAGGTTAAAGGTTAAAGGTCAGGTAGAGTTTGAGTGTTTGGTGTGTAACTGTGAGCAGGGAGGAGGTGCAGGAGGAGGCGCAGGAGGAGGCGCAGCAGCAGCTCTCTCACATGAAGCTGCAGCACGCCGAGGCTCAGCAGCGCCTCCTGCAGGAGCTGCAGGAGCAGAGAGCATTCTGGGAGAACCGGCTCATCCAATCAGAGCAGGAGAAGCTCCAGAGGGAGTTCTCCACAGAGAGGAGGAGGAGGGAGGAGGAGCAGGAGCTCATACACACCTCCTCCCAGAGCATCAGCCAATCAGAAGCCTCCTACCTGATCCCAGAGAGGAGCTGTGTAGAGGAGGACCAGGACCAGGAGGAGGACCAGGACCAGGAGGAGGACCAGGACCAGGAGGAGCAGGAGGAGGAGGCCAAAGACCAGACCATCAGTGCGCTGCGCTCTGAGCTGGATCTCCTGCAGGAGGCCACGAGGAGTAAGGAGGAGCACGTCTCCAGACTCACTGCTGAGCTGGACTCCCTGAGGACGGACCGGGCCCGACTGATCCAGGACCTGAAGGAGCAGGCCATGGCTGTGGACCCCCTGCGGCTGGAGCTGGACTCCGTCTCAGAGGAGCTGAGCAGGAGGAGGAGCGCCGAGGAGCGTCTGCAGGAGGCTCTGAGGCAGGAGCAGTCCGGTCTGCAGGAGGAGAGGGAGGAGGTGGTCCGCCTGAGCCAGGAGGTGCAGAGCTACACCCGTCTGGTCAACCAGCTCTCCACCCAGATCGTAGAGATGGAGGAGGAGATCACCTCCCTCAGAGATCACCTCCGAGACCTGAGCGCTCAGCTCAACGACACGGCGGACCTGGTCCTGGACCTGCGCACGCAGCTCAACTCCCGGAGCGGCGAGGCGGAGCGGCTCCGAGGGGCCGGCGAGGTCCAGCTGCTGCAGCGAGCCCTGAAGGAGTCCGGGGACCGGCTGAGGAGCACGGAGGAGGACTTTGAGAGGGAGAAGAGGAGGATGACGCAGCAGCTGCTGGAGCTGGAGACGCTGGTTCTGGATCTGGAGGAGGTGATGGACCCAGCCAGTCCTCACAGGTTTGTGGAGCATGAGACCGGCTCCACCAGACTAACCGCTGCTCACTGAGACCACAATGTCTAACTCCTCCTCTCTAACCCCATCACCCAATCACTGCATGAGACCTGATCACATGATCACTGCATGAGCCTCAGTCTTCATGTTCAAACCTGATGAGTCAGCATGTTACATTCACTAATATGTGGAATCATGTCAAATACCTTCTTCTGCTGCTCTCCATCATCTCTCCATCATCTCTCCATCATCCCTCCATCATCTCTGCTCTCCATCATCTCTGCTCTCCATCATCTCTCCATCATCTCTGCTCTCCATCATCTCTGCTCTCCATCATCTCTGCTCTCCATCATCTCTCCATCATCTCTGCTCTCCATCATCTCTGCTCTCCATCATCTCTCCATCATCTCTGCTCTCTATCTTGATTTAGTAAGTCCTCATCAGTCAGCTGATTGCAGCTCAAGTATGTCTCTGATGTGTGTGTGTGTGTGTGTGTGTGCGTGTGTGCGTGCGTGTGTGGTGTGTGTGTGTGTGTGTGTGTGTGTGTGTGTGTGTGTGTGTGTGTGTGTGTGTGTGTGTGTGTGCGTGTGTGTGTGTGTGTGTGCAGGACTCAGCTGGAGGAGGTGCGCTCAGACAACGGGGTTCTCCAGGAGCGACTGACCGTGCTGCAGCAGGAAGTCACCAACCTGGAGGACGATGTCGCCAGGAAGAGGTGAGTGCATCCTGTGACCTCTGACCTCTCAGCAGCTCAGATCCACTGAGCAGCAGAGACTCTGAACATGTTGAAGTTAAACACCTGAAACTCTGAATAAAAGCAGCTGGTTTGTAATATTTAGTTTCTGTGTTGTGTTGAAACGAGGTGAAAGCTGCTGAAGGTTTAATAAAGACTCTGATCTGCTGTCAGGAGGAAACTGGACGAGATGGAGCAAGACCACAAGAGGAGCAGAGAAGAAGAAGAGAGGCTGCACAAAGAGGTGAGAACCAATCAGTCAATCAGTCAGTCAGTCAGTCAGACTGTGACCTCTGACCCCTGACCTCTTCTGCAGAACTCCAGGTACCGTGAGGAGGTTCTAGATCTGAGCAGCAGGAACCTGCAGCTGAGCAACGACAACGCCGAGCTGAGCGCCCGTCTCCATGGAGACCAGGAGTCGGTCCGGATGCTGCAGGAGCGCCTGGCGACGGTTACCAAGGAGCAGGAGGAGGAGGGCGCCACGGTGAGAAGATGATGTGAACCAGATGATGTGTTTAAATATGAATCAGCACGGTCCTGGTCTCTGATCGGCTGCTGCGGTTTCAGGTGCGGCGGCTGCAGGATGAGGCGCTGCAGCAGGAAGCGGCGTGGACGCAGCAGGAAGCGGCGTGGACGCAGCAGGAAGTGGCGTGGACGCAGCAGAAAGCGGCGTGGACGCAGCAGAGACAGCAGCTGCAGAGAGAGCTGAGCTGCTGCAGGGAGAAGGTACTTCCTGTTTCTGGGAGGGTTTGGATGATGACTGGAGATCAGCTGTTAATAATACACATCCTGAAGTTAGAGAACCACAGAGAGTCACAGAGAACCACAGAGAGTCACAGAGAACCACAGAGAGTCACAGAGAACCACAGAGAGTCACAGAGAACCACAGAGAGTCACAGAGAACCACAGAGAGTCACAGAGAACCACAGAGAACCACAGAGAGTCACAGAGAGTCACAGAGAACCACAGAGAACCACAGAGAGTCACAGAGAACCACAGAGAGTACCACAGAGTCACAGAGAACCACAGAGAGTCACAGAGAGTCAGAGAGTCACAGAGAACCACAGAGAGTCACAGAGAACCACAGGGAACCACAGAGAGTCACAGAGAGTCACAGAGAGTCACAGAGAGTCAGAGAGTCACAGAGAACCACATAGAGTCACAGAGAGTCACAGAGAACCACAGAGAACCACAGAGAGTCACAGAGAACCACAGAGAGTCACATAGAGTCACAGAGAACCACAGAGAACCACAGAGAACCACAGAGAGTCACAGAGAACCACAGAGAGTCACAGAGAGTCACAGAGAACCACAGAGAGTCACAGAGAACCACAGAAAGTCACAGAGAACCACAGAGAGACTGGCTGATTGGTTGATTGATTGATTTTCAGCTGTCTCGTGTGTCTGAGCTGGAGGAGGAGCTCAGCAGTGTGACTCTGAAGCATCAGCGGTTAGAAGAGAACAAGAACCAACTGCTGAGAGACGCAGACGCCCAAAACGCTAAGGTCACAACAACCTCTGTAACGCAACATAGAACCACATAGAACCAACCAATAACCACTTAGAACCAAACAATAACCACACAGAACCACATAGAACCAACCAATAACCACATAAAACCACATAGAACCAACCAATAACCACTTAGAACCAACCAATAACCACTTAGAACCAACCAGTAACCACATAGAACCAACCAATAACCACTTAGAACCCCACAGAACCACCAGCTGAGCCGTGTTCCTGTGCTGTGTTCTCAGGTGGAACAGTTGCAGCAGGCGGTTCTCTCTCTGCAGACGGAGGCGGAGCTTCTTCGCTCTCAGCTGCTCGCCGTCA
>NC_070591.1:881256-886256 GCF_027409825.1 Scomber japonicus | reverse complement strand
TACGTGGAGACGGGTCAGCTGATGAAGGCGCTGCAGGTCACCGAGCGGCGCCAGAAACATGCAGAGAAGAAGAACTTCCTGCTGGAGGAGAAGATGGCGGCGCTCAACAACGTGCTGCGAGACGTGGTCCAGGCGGCGCTCGCTACCTAGACCCCCCCACCTCCCCCCCCGCCCCCGCGCCTTGCCCCAGCCCCCCCCACAGAGACACCTGGTGGATCTCTGAACACTCAGCAGCTCTGAAACTGTAATTATAGTATTTTCACACTTAAAACCCTGAACAGGATGTAAAGGGTTAATGTAACACCAGCTGCATCGATGACATCACAGCTGCTTTGGGGCCAATCACAGTCCAGTATTCAGCTCCCACCGGTGACGCCATGTTCAATCAGCTGATCGTCAGCCAATCAGATCAGGTCATAATCGTAGATGCTGAGTTTGTTGTTTTTTACATTGAAACGTGTTAAAGGTTGATGATGAAGGTTAATGATGAAGGCTAATGATGATGATGATGAAGGTTAATGATGAAGGTTAATGATGATGAAGTTTAATGATGATGATGAAGGTTAATGATGAAGGTGAATGATGATGATGATGGTTAATGATGAAGGTTAATGATGATGATGAATACTGTATGAATCATGTGATCACTTGTGACATCATCAGCTGTAAAGTCTGTTGAACTGTTTCTGTGACTTTAAGCATCGCCGTGTTTTTTATATATATTTTTATTTTTATGTCATAAAAGAAAAACTTATTTTTAATCTGAGTTTCAGTTTGTGTTTCTTCCTCAGAGTGAGACCTCCCCCCCCCTCACTAAACTATCAGTTTTAACATCTGAGTCTGACTCATCTGGTCCCGTCATCATAGCAACGCGTCGCCTGGGCCCGTCGTCATAGCAACGCGTCGCCTGGTCCCGTCGCCATAGCAACGCGTCGCCTGGGCCCGTCTTCATAGCAACTCGTCACCCGGACCCGTCGTCATAGCAACGCGTCACCTGGACCCGTCGTCATAGCAACGCGTCACCTGGAGCCGTCGTCATAGCAACGCGTCTCAAACATGAAGGATCTTTGTAATAATTTTATTTATGGTGTATTTGCCGAGAACGATGAATATTAATGTTCAGTTAGTGACGTCCTGTAAATATAGCGGGTTTAGCTCGAGGCTAATTTCCACCCGTAGTCCTCACATTAAACACAGACAGACCATAAAAACTAACTTAAAATATATAAAAATAAAATATAAATAAAAATATATATATATAAATAAAAGAAGGCACAATGTTAGCAGCAATTCTATCATAGGAGACAGTAAAAGATAGGAGACAGTAAAGGATAGGAGACAGTAAAGGATAGGAGACAGTAAAGGAGACAGTAAAGGAGACAGTAAAGGGAAGGAGACAGTAAAGGAGACAGTAAAGGATAGGAGACAGTAAAGGATAGGAGACAGTAAAGGAGACAGTAAAGGATAGGAGACAGTAAAGGAGACAGTAAAGGATAGGAGACAGTAAAGGACAGTAACCATTGTTTAAGATGTTTTTTAAAAGAATCACCTCTCTGCTTTTTGTGGTTGATGTTGTTCTGTTGGACTCTACAGGTGAAAATGTTGGGTCTCTTTTAATTAAACTTAAAGAGTTTGGGTCTCTATACAACCACTGTGAGAGCTGCGTCACACACTCACACACACACACACACACACACTCACCTAACCCTAACCCTATACAACCACTGTGAGAGCTGCATTCACATCCTCTGCAGTAAGTCAGACCTGGTCTCAGTGGGTGTTGGGCTCCATCAGGGCTGTCCCTGGTCTCTGATCCTGTTTGTGATCTTCATGGACAGAGTCTCAAGGTGCAGCCGGATAGGAGACAGTAAAGGATAGGAGACAGTAAAGGAGACAGTAAAGGATAGGAGACAGTAAAGGAGACAGTAAAGGACAGTAAACATTCTTTAAGATGTTTTTTAAAAGCAGTAAAAGTGGAACTATCTCTGATCAGAGTTGGGAGACTATTACAACATGCACTGCCCTCACAGTCCCTCTGGAGGCAGATCTGGTCTAACGGGGGAGGAGCCAGCCCATCGAGGGTTTTATAGATCAGGAAGCTGTTTTTAAAACTTAAGTTGTACCTGGCAAGAATTGGACAGTGATGAGAAGAATAGGACTTTCTGGCAAAAACCTTAATAGATGTTTTATATAGTTGTTGGATCGGTTTCAGTTTAGTGACACCAGGTAAGACTGAGCTGCATCAGACGAGGGGGGGGGGGGGGGGTCTGATGATGACGAGACACAAACAAACGTTTACAAAAAGAAATCTTTATTTTTATTTCAGACGTTAAAAATCAAACAATCAATAAAGTGATCAGGACACGACGTGCTCCAACACGCCCTGACGAATCAGCTGCTCACATTTCCACCGCGGCAGGAAGTGCTGCAGAGAGAGAGAGAGAGGCGTTACCATGACAACGAGCTGACACGAGAGGAGGAGGAGGAGGAGGAGGAGATGATGAAGATGAAGTTCTGACCTGACTGTTCTTCTTCAGCAGGATCACGGTCCCGTCATCGATCTCAAACTCTCCGTGATCCTTCAGACACCTCACCTGCAACGTGATAGGGTTAGAGTCATCATGACATCACCATGACATCATCAGGACGTCATCATGACATCATCATGACATCATCATGACATCACCATGACATCACCATGACATCACCATGACATCACCATGACATCACCATGACATCATCAGGACATCATCAGGACATCATCAGGCTTTAACGTCTGAAATATTCACTTCCATGTTTTTAGCTTTGCAGTTTTGTTTTTATCAAACAGCTGATTGGACATTTTGAAATGAGATAGTAGCCGTTGCCGTGACGACAGCCGTTTGCCGCCCTCACCTCGATGTAAAGACTCTTGGGTGGTTTCATGTCCTGAGTGATGTCCAGTCCGTCGCCCCCCCCCACAGACCGCATGAAGGAGGCCAGAGACTTCTTATACTGACTGAACCACTGCAGCTACACACACACACACACACACACACACACACACAGAGACACACAGAGACACACACACACACACACACACACACACACACACACGCACACGCACACGCACACGCACAGAGACACACACACACACAGAGACACACACACACACAGAGACACACACACACAGAGAGACACGCACGCACACACACACACACAGAGACACAGAGAGACACACACACACACACACACACACACAGAGACACACACACCGTTAGTGGAACTTGTCCTTACGGAGGTCGGTTCCATTAACAGTACCGACCTCCGTAGTGATGTCACTTCCTGTATCAGTGATGTCACTTCCTGTAGCAGTGATGTCACTCACCTCCTCGGCACACATGTGGAACCGAACGTTAGGCGGTAGAACGCTGCCGTACTCCCAACGCAGAGCTCTGATCCTCAGCAGCCGGTCGTACCTGCAACACAGTCACATGACCCACAGCTCAGTGTGTAGCACAGGTGTGTATGTGTGTGTGTGTATTACAGGTGTGTGTGTGTGTGTGTGTGTTTTTCTATCCTGGTGGGGACCGCAACCTGACATATTACCAACCCTGTGGAGACCGACTCCTGGTTTCCATGGTAACGAGCATTGGAATCAATAGCAAACAGCCTCCTGATAGGCCCGGTCCCCACAAGGTTGGTTTTCCTGACTGTGTGTGTGAACCCCAGAGGTCACACACGGTACTGCAGTGTGAGGACCTTTTCCTGACAAAGTGTGTAAGTGTGTATATTAGCATGTTAGCTTCGTATTAGCATATTAGCTTAGCCATTAGCCCCCTGGGTTAGGGTTGGTACTGAATATGAATTGTACTGTGGCTAACAGTGATGTCAACTGTATGCTAATAGACGTTAGCATTACGGGTCCCAACGAGGGGGGGGGCAACAGTCAGGTTTCAGATTTATGAGAGTTTTTGATATTTCAAGTCATTTTTTTGTTCAAACAGAATTATGATGAATTTAGGAGTTAAAATTACGTCTGTAGACCCTTTGGAAAGGCTGGACCCCGGGTTGAGCATAGCTCAGCGGGTAGCGCGCCCGCCCCATGTGTTGAGGCTATAGTCCTCGTTGCAGGTGACCCCGGTTCGAATCCCGAGCCGAGCGGTCTTATCCTGCGTGTCCTTCCCCCTCTCTCTGCCTGTTTCCTGTCTATCTCCACTGTCCTGAACATTAAAGGCAAAAAGCCCCAAAAAATATACTTAAAAAAAAAAGACCCTGACTGGACCCCAGTCAGGGTCCCCACGAGGTAGTAAAAACAGGTATGTGTGTGTGTGTGTGTGTGTGTGTGTGTGTGTGTGTGTGTGTGTGTATTACAGGTAGGCGGTGATGCAGCGCTGGTTCCTCAGCAGGCAGCAGTGTCTCAGTTTGATGGAAGGAATCAGATCAGCTCGACCTGCTGACTTCGCCTCGTTACTGAAACACACAGACATTAATGAAGCTTCCTGTGTGTGTGTGTGTGTGTGTATATAAGTGTGTATCTTGCAGAGGACTCACACATCAGTCTGGTTCTGTTCATAAAGAGCTTCCATCTCCTGGAGAACCTGCCTGAGTCCATCCTCCTGAAACACACACACTCATTCACTAAGAGATTAAAGACTGACTGACTGACTGACTGACTGACTGACTGTGTGACTGACTGACTGACTGACTGACTGACTGTGTGACTGACTGACTGACTGACTGACTGTGTGACTGACTGACTGACTGACTGACTGGTTGACTGACTGACTGACTGACTGACTGTGTGACTGACTGACTGACTGACTGACTGACTGTGTGACTGACTGACTGTGTGACTGACTGACTGACTGACTGGTTGACTGTGTGACTGACTGACTGACTGGTTGACTGACTGACTGTGTGACTGACTGACTGACTGACTGTGTGACTGACTGACTGACTGTGTGACTGACTGACTGTGTGACTGACTGACTGACTGACTGACTGACTGTGTGACTGAT
>NC_070591.1:871256-873756 GCF_027409825.1 Scomber japonicus | reverse complement strand
TCATCAGCTCTGTCGTCATGGTAACCTGTTTATTCTGGTCTGGCAGGTTGGGTCTGCTGGGGAAGCTGAAGAGAACGGTTCTGTGGCTGCTGCTGTTCTACGTCTCCATCCCCTTCATCATCAAGCTTTGTCCTTCCATCCAGGCCAAGCTCGTCTTCCTCAACTTTGGTACGTTCTCCTCCTCCATGTTCACCTCCTCAATGTTCTCCTCCTCCATGTTCTCCTCCTCCATGTTCTCCTCCTCCATGTTCTCCTCCTCCATGTTCACCTCCATGTTCTCCTCCTCCTCCATGTTCTCCTCCATGTTCTCCTCCTCCTCCATGTTCACCTCCTCCATGTTCTCCTCCTCTATGTTCACCTCCTCCATGTTCACCTCCTCCATGTTCTCCTCCTCTATGTTCACCTCCTCCATGTTCTCCTCCTCCACGTTCTCCTCCTCCATGTTCACCTCCTCCATGTTCTCCTCCTCCATGTTCTCCTCCTCCATGTTCTCCTCCTCCATGTTCTCCTCCATGTTCACCTCCTCCATGTTCTCCTCCTCCATGTTCTCCACCATGTTCTCCACCATGTTCTCCTCCATGTTCTCCTCCATGTTCTCCTCCATGTTCTCCTCCATGTTCATCTCCTCCATGTTCATCTCCTCCATGTTCTCCTCCTCCATGTTCTCCTCCTCCATGTTCTCCTCCTCCATGTTCTCCTCCATGTTCACCTCCTCCATGTTCTCCTCCTCCATGTTCTCCTCCTCCATGTTCTCCACCATGTTCTCCACCATGTTCTCCTCCATGTTCTCCTCCATGTTCTCCTCCATGTTCATCTCCTCCATGTTCATCTCCTCCATGTTCATCTCCTCCATGTTCACCTCCTCCATGTTCTCCTCCTCCATGTTCTCCTCCTCAATGTTCTCCTCCTCCATGTTCTCCTCCATGTTCTCCTCCTCCATGTTCTTACTTTGGGAGCAGCGAGCAGAGACTGTTTCTAATGAACATGTGACCTGTCATGTGACCTCTGACCTTTGCCCCCCCCCAGTGAGGTTGCCGTACTTCATCGACCTGAAGCGGCCCCTGGACCAGGGATTGAACCACACACACAACTTCTACCTGGAGCCTGAAGCTGGTCTCAAGATTGGAGTCTGGTACGTTTCTATAGTGTGTAGATGTTTAAACTGTAAATATAAATATAACGGGTCGGGTCTCGGGGTTAGGAACTAATATATAACTTTATACAACTACCGTACCGTTACCGTCCTCTGACCCTGGTCGGGTCGGGGGGGCAGCAGTCTAAGCAGGAAGCCCAGACTTCCCTCTCCCCAGCCACTTCGTCCAGCTCTTCCCGGGGGATCCCGAGGCGTTCCCAGGCCAGCCGAGAGACATAGTCTCTCCAGCGTGTCCTGGGTCTCCTACCGGTGGGACGGGCCCTGAACACCTCACCAGGGAGGCGTCCGGGAGGCATCCTGACTAGATGCCCGAGCCTCCTCATCTGGCTCCTCTCAACGCGGAGGAGCAGCGGGTCTACTCCGAGCTCCTCCCGGATAACTGAGCTTCTCACCCTATCTCTAAGGGAGAGCCCAGCCAGCCTACGGAGGAAGCTCATTTCAGCCGCTTGTACCCGCCATCTTGTTCTTTGGGTCACGACCCAAAGCTCATGACCAGAGGTGAGGGTAGGAACCCAAAGCTCATGACCAGAGGTGAGGGTAGGAACCCAAAGCTCATGACCAGAGGTGAGGGTAGGAACCCAAAGCTCATGACCAGAGGTGAGGGTAGGAACCCAAAGCTCATGACCAGAGGTGAGGGTAGGAACCCAAAGCTCATGACCAGAGGTGAGGGTAGGAACCCAAAGCTCATGACCAGAGGTGAGGGTAGGAACCCAAAGCTCATGACCAGAGGTGAGGGTAGGAACCCAAAGCTCATGACCAGAGGTGAGGGTAGGAACCTTTCGGCTCAGCTCTCTCTTCACCACGACGGATCTGTGCAGAGTCCACATTACTGCAGACGCCGCACCGATCCGCCTGTCGATCTCACGCTCCATCCTTCCCTCACTGTGAACAAGACCCCGAGGTACTTGAACTCCTCCACTTGGGGCAGGATCTCATCCCCGACCCGGAGAGTGCTCTCCACCCTTTTCCGGTTGAGGACCATGGACTCGGATTTGGAGGTGCTGATTCTCATCCCGGCCGCTTCACACTCGGCTGTGAACCGATCCAGTGAGAGTTGGAGATCACGGTCTGATGAAGCCAACAGGACCACATCATCTGCAAAAAGCAGTGACCCAATCCTGAGGTCACCAAACCGGACCCCCTCCACACCCTGGCTGCGCCTAGAAATCCTGTCCATAAAGATTATGAACAGGATCGGTGACAAAGGGCAGCCCTGGCGGAGTCCAACCCTCACTGGAAACAAGTCCCACTTATTACCGGCAATGCGGACCAAGCTCTGACACCGGTCATACAGGGAACGGACGGCCCGTATCAGGGGGTCCAGTACCCCGTACTCCTGGAGAACCC
>NC_070591.1:863756-868756 GCF_027409825.1 Scomber japonicus | reverse complement strand
TTACTGTAATACTGCATACTACATCACTATAATACTGCAGTACTTTTACTGTAATACTGCATACTACATCACTATAATACTGCAGTACTTTTACTGTAGTACTGCATACTACATCACTATAATACTGCAGTACTTTTACTGTAGTACTGCATACTACATCACTATAATACTACAGTACTTTTACTGTAATACTGCATACTACATCACTATAATACTGCAGTACTTTTACTGTAATACTGCATACTACATCACTATAATACTGCAGTACTTTAACTGCAGTATCTGAGTACTGAAACTCAAATATATTTTGATAGAGTAAAGTTTAAAGGTGCTGGTAGTTTTATTTTGAAGGTTCTCTCTCTTCCTTCAGGTTCTCAGCTCGTTAGGATATCATGTGATCACGTTTGATTACAGAGGTGAGAAACACTTCATTCATCACACTGTCACTAACCACGCTGCTTCAATACTGACAGACTGTGTGTGTGTGTGTGTGTGTGTGTGTGTGTGTGTGTGTGTGTGTGTGTGTGTGTGTGTGTGTGTGTGTGTGTGTGTGTGTGTGTGTGTGTGTGTGTGTGTGTGTGTGTGTGTGTGTGTGTGCAGGATGGGGGGATTCAGACGGCTCTCCATCAGAGGGGGGGATGACTTCAGATGCTCTCTTCCTCTACGATTGGTTGAAACAGCGGCTGGACAAAAAAAGACCCCTTTACATCTGGGGACACTCACTGGGAACAGGGTAACACACACACACACACACACACACACACACACACATACCTGTTTTACTACCTGGTGGGGACCCTGACTGGGGTCCTTTCTAAAGGGTCTACAGACGTAATTTTAACTCCTAAATTCATCATAATTCTGTTTGAACAAAAAAATGACTTGAAATATCAAAAACTCTCATAAATCTGAAACCTGAATGTTGCCCAGCCCCCCCCCCCCCCCCTCGTTGGGATCCGTAATGCTAACGTCTATTAGCATACAACTGACATCACTGTTAGCCACAGTACAATTCATATTCAGTACCAACCCTAACCCAGGGGGCTAATCGCTAAGCTAATATGCTAATACGAAGCTAACATGCTAATATACACACTTACACACTGCAGTACCGTGTGTGACCTCTGGGGTTCACACACACAGTCAGGAAAACCAACCTTGTGGGGACCAGGCCTATCAGGAGGCTGTTTGCTATTGATTCCAATGCTCGTTACCATGGAAACCAGGAGTCGGTCCCCACAGGGTTGGTAATATGTCAGGTGGCGGTCCCCACCAGGATAGAAAAACACACACACACACACACACTTCTCTCTGAACAGTTATATTAAATCTGGTCTGTTTGTTTTTCAGAGTTGCCACAAACCTGGTGAGACAACTGTGTGACAGAGGTAACACACACACACACACACACACACACACACACACACACACACACACACTGTGTTACTTTATATTTGAAACATATTATTTATGATTTATTGCAGGAAGTCCTCCTGATGCTCTGATCTTAGAGTCTCCGTTCACCAACATCAGAGAAGAAGCCAAGAGCCACCCCTTCTCCATGGTAACACACTCACAGTTACACACTCACAGCTACACACTCACAGTAACACACTCACAGTTACACACTCACAGCTACACACTCACAGCTACACACTCACAGTAACACACTCACAGTTACACACTCACAGTTACACACTCACAGCTACACACTCACAGCTACACACTCACAGTAACACACTCACAGTTACACACTCACAGTTACACACTCACAGCTACACACTCACAGTAACACACAGCAACACACTCACAGCTACACACTCACAGTTACACACTCACAGCTACACACTCACAGTTACACACTCACAGTAACACACTCACAGTAACACACTCACAGTAACACACTCTGTTACACACTCACAGTTACACACTCACAGTTACACACTCACAGTAACACACTCACAGTAACACACTCACAGTAACACACTCACAGTAACACACTCACAGCTACACACTCACAGCTACACACTCACATTAACACACTCACAGTTACACACTCACAGTAACACACTCACAGTAACACACTCACAGTAACACACTCACAGCTACACACTCACAGTTACACACTCACAGTAACACACTCACAGTTACACACTCACAGCTACACACTCACAGTTACACACTCACAGTAACACACTCACAGTAACACACTCAGTTACACACTCACAGTAACACACTCACAGTTACACACTCACAGTTACACACTCACAGCTACACACTCACAGCTACACACTCACAGTAACACACTCACAGTTACACACTCACAGCTACACACTCACAGTTACACACTCACAGTTACACACTCACAGTAACACACTCACAGCTACACACTCACAGCTACACACTCACAGTAACACACTCACAGCTACACACTCACAGTTACACACTCACAGTTACACACTCACAGCTACACACTCACATCTACACACTCACAGTTACACACTCACAGTAACACACTCACAGTAACACACTCACAGTTACACACTCACAGTTACACACTCACAGTAACACACTCACAGTAACACACTCACAGTTACACACTCACAGTAACACACTCACAGTTACACACTCACAGTTACACACTCACAGCTACACACTCACAGTTACACACTCACAGTAACACACTCACAGTTACACACTCACAGTTACACACTCACAGCTACACACTCACAGTAACACACTCACAGTTACACACTCACAGCTACACACTCACAGTTACACACTCACAGTTACACACTCACAGTAACACACTCACAGCTACACACTCACAGCTACACACTCACAGTAACACACTCACAGCTACACACTCACAGTTACACACTCACAGTTACACACTCACAGCTACACACTCACAGTTACACACTCACAGTTACACACTCACAGCTACACACTCACAGTAACACACTCACAGTTACACACTCACAGTTACACACTCACAGCTACACACTCACATCTACACACTCACAGTTACACACTCACAGTAACACACTCACAGTAACACACTCACAGTTACACACTCACAGTTACACACTCACAGTAACACACTCACAGTTACACACTCACAGTTACACACTCACAGCTACACACTCACAGCTACACACTCACAGTAACACACTCACAGTTACACACTCACAGCTACACACTCACAGTTACACACTCACAGTTACACACTCACAGTAACACACTCACAGCTACACACTCACAGCTACACACTCACAGTAACACACTCACAGCTACACACTCACAGTTACACACTCACAGTTACACACTCACAGCTACACACTCACATCTACACACTCACAGTTACACACTCACAGTAACACACTCACAGTAACACACTCACAGTAACACACTCACAGCTACACACTCACAGTAACACACTCACAGCTACACACTCACAGTAACACACTCACAGTTACACACTCACAGCTACACACTCACTCACTTCCTGGCCCTTCCTCGCTTCCTGGCCCTCTACCTCGCTTCCTGGCCCTACCTCGCTTCCTGGCCCTACCTCGCTTCCTGGCCCTCTACCTCGCTTCCTGGCCCTACCTCGCTTCCTGGCCCTGCCTCGCTTCCTGGCCCTCTACCTCGCTTCCTGGCCCTCTACCTCGCTTCCTGGCCCTTCCTCGCTTCCTGGCCCTCTACCTCCCTTCCTGGCCCTACCTCGCTTCCTGGCCCTACCTCGCTTCCTGGCCCTACCTCGCTTCCTGGCCCTCTACCTCGCTTCCTGGCCCTCTACCTCGCTTCCTGGCCCTCTACCTCGCTTCCTGGCCCTCTACCTCCCTTACTGGCACTACCTCGCTTCCTGGCCCTCTACCTCGCTTCCTGGCCCTACCTCGCTTCCTGGCCCTCTACCTCGCTTCCTGGCCCTACCTCGCTTCCTGGCCCCCTTCCTCGCTTCCTGGCCCTCTACCTCGCTTCCTGGCCCTACCTCGCTTCCTGGCCCTACCTCGCTTCCTGGCCCTCTACCTCGCTTCCTGGCCCTCTACCTCGCTTCCTGGCCCTACCTCGCTTCCTGGCCCTACCTCGCTTCCTGGCCCTCTACCTCGCGTCCTGGCCCTACCTCGCTTCCTGGCCCTCTACCTCGCTTCCTGGCCCCCTACCTCGCTTCCTGGCCCTACCTCGCTTCCTGGCCCTACCTCGCTTCCTGGCCCCCTACCTCCCTTCCTGGCCCTACCTCGCTTCCTGGCCTTCTACCTCGCTTCCTGGCCCTCTACCTCCCTTCCTGGCCCTACCTCGCTTCCTGGCCCTGCCTCGCTTCCTGGCCCTCTACCTCGCTTCCTGGCCCTCTACCTCCCTCCCTGGCCCTACCTCGCTTCCTGGCCCCCTACCTCGCTTCCTGGCCCTCTACCTCGCTTCCTGGCCCTCTACCTCGCTTCCTGGCCCTACCTCGCTTCCTGGCCCTACCTCGCTTCCTGGCGCCCTACCTCGCTTCCTGGCCCTACCTCGCTTCCTGGCCCTCTACCTCGCTTCCTGGCCCTGCCTCGCTTCCTGGCCCTCTACCTCGCTTCCTGGCCCCCTACCTCCCTTCCTGGCCCTACCTCGCTTCCTGGCCTTCTACCTCGCTTCCTGGCCCTCTACCTCCCTTCCTGGCCCTACCTCGCTTCCTGGCCCTGCCTCGCTTCCTGGCCCTCTACCTCGCTTCCTGGCCCTCTACCTCCCTCCCTGGCCCTACCTCGCTTCCTGGCCCCCTACCTCGCTTCCTGGCCCTCTACCTCGCTTCCTGGCCCTCTACCTCGCTTCCTGGCCCTACCTCGCTTCCTGGCCCTACCTCGCTTCCTGGCGCCCTACCTTGCTTCCTGGCCCTGCCTCGCTTCCTGGCCCTACCTCGCTTCCTGGCCCTCTACCTCGCTTCCTGGCCCCCTACCTCGCTTTCTGGCCCCTTACCTCGCTTCCTGGCCCTGCCTCGCTTCCTGGCCCTCTACCTCGCTTCCTGG
>NC_070591.1:851256-856256 GCF_027409825.1 Scomber japonicus | reverse complement strand
TCTCTTCTTATTTTACGCTGATTCAACATTTTTGATGATGATTTCACAAATATGCCTCAAAAGTTTATAACGTTATAAAACTGGAATAAAAAAAAATATATATAATAACTAAAATCTGTGAACACTCATCACCATGGTAACTACGAACTGTTAAAGACGTAAAAATAAGAACATTAATTTCAGCTGTAAATAGATAAAATACTTTCAAAATAAAAGTTATAAAATCAAGAAATCAGTAACAAATATTTAACTGGAGATCAATAAAATAATGACTATAAATTATAATTAAATCTTTACGTCACAATGAGACACGTTTAATAAAGACGTGAACATTAAAACTCATTAAGAACAAAAAAAGACTGAATGTAATAAAACGTTAATCTTTATTAAAGTTGAACAAAGAAGAAGAATGTGTTGGTTTATAAAGCAGAGTGACCTGCAGGCGGCGCCGCGGCGTGACCTGCAGGCGGCGCTACGGTGTGACCTGCAGGCGGCGCTGCAGAGTGACCTACAGGCGGCGCTGCAGAGTGACCTGCAGGTGGCGCTGCAGTGTGACCTGCAGGCGGCGGCGCGGCGTGACCTGCAGGCGGCGCCGCGGCGTGACCTGCAGGCGGCGCCGCGGCGTCTGTTCATCAGTAACGTAATAAAGTGTTTCCTGTCTGTCGTCGCTGTCAGGATGTCAACGACGTCGCAGAAGCACCGAGACTTCGTAGGCGAGCCGATGGGAGACAAAGCGGTGACGGCTCTGTCCGGGATCGGAGAGATTCTGGGCAAGAAACTGGAGCAGCAAGGCTTCGACAAGGTGAGGACCTAAACACGCTAAACATGCTAACGCTAAACACGCTAAACATGCTAAACATGCTAACACTAAACATGCTAAACATGCTAACACTAAACATGCTAAACACGCTAAACATGCTAACACTAAACATGCTAAACATGCTAACACTAAACATGCTAAACATGCTAACACTAAACATGCTAAACACGCTAAACATGCTAACACTAAACATGCTAAACACGCTAAACATGCTAAACATGCTAAACATGCTAAAACTAAACATGCTAACGCTAAACATGCTAAACACGCTAAATATGCTAAACATGTTTAACTTTACAACCTAAAACCTTTAACGAGATATCATTAACGTGTTGTTTGGTTTGTTTAACGTGTGTTCTGCGTGTTAACGTGTTTTTAACGTGTGTTCTGCGTGTTTTTAACGTGTGTTCAGCGTGTTAACGTGTTTTTAACGTGGGTTCTGCGTGTTAACGTGTGTTCTGCGTGTTAACGTGTTTTTAACGTGTGTTCTGCGTGTTAACGTGTTTTCAACGTGTGTTCTGCGTGTTAACGTGTTTTTAACGTGTGTTCTGCGTGTTAACGTGTTTTTAACGTGTGTTCTGCGTGTTAACGTGTTGTTAACGTGTGTTCTGCGTGTTAACGTGTTGTTAACGTGTGTTCTGCGTGTTAACGTGTTGTTAACGTGTGTTCTGCGTGTTAACGTGTTGTTAACGTGTGTTCTGCGTGTTAACGTGTTTTTAACGTGTGTTCTGCGTGTTAACGTGTTTTTAACGTGTGTTCTGCGTGTTAACGTGTGTTCTGCGTGTTAACGTGTTGTTAACGTGTGTTCTGCGTGTTAACGTGTTTTTAACGTGTGTTCTGTGTGTTAACGTGTTGTTAACGTGTGTTCTGCGTGTTAACGTGTTGTTAACGTGTGTTCTGCGTGTTAACGTGTTGTTAACGTGTGTTCTGCGTGTTAACGTGTTGTTAACGTGTGTTCTGCGTGTTAACGTGTTGTTAACGTGTGTTCTGCGTGTTAACGTGTTGTTAACGTGTGTTCTGCGTGTTAACGTGTTGTTAACGTGTGTTCTGCGTGTTAACGTGTGTTCTGCGTGTTAACGTGTTTTTAACGTGTGTTCTGCGTGTTAACGTGTTTTTAACGTGTGTTCTGCGTGTTAACGTGTTTTTAACGTGTGTTCTGCGTGTTAACGTGTTTTTAACGTGTGTTCTGCGTGTTTTTAACGTGTTCTGCGTGTTAACGTGTGTTCTGCGTGTTAACGTGTTTTTAACGTGTTCTGCGTGTTAACGTGTTTTTAACGTGTGTTCTGCGTGTTAACGTGTTTTTAACGTGTGTTCTGCGTGTTAACGTGTTGTTAACGTGTGTTCTGCGTGTTAACGTGTTTTTAACGTGTGTTCTGCGTGTTAACGTGTGTTCTGCGTGTTAACGTCTTTTTAACGTGTGTTCTGCGTGTTAACGTGTGTTCTGCGTGTTAACGTGTGTTCTGCGTGTTAACGTCTTTTTAACGTGTGTTCTGCGTGTTAACGTCTTTTTAACGTGTGTTCTGCGTGTTAACGTCTTTTTAACGTGTGTTCTGCGTGTTAACGTGTGTTCTGCGTGTTAACGTGTGTTCTGCGTGTTAACGTCTTTTTAACGTGTGTTCTGCGTGTTAACGTCTTTTTAACGTGTGTTCTGCGTGTTAACGTCTTTTTAACGTGTGTTCTGCGTGTTAACGTGTGTTCTGCGTGTTAACGTGTTTTTAACGTGTGTTCTGCGTGTTAACGTGTGTTCTTCGTGTTAACGTGTTTTTAACGTGTGTTCTGCGTGTTAACGTGTTTTTAACGTGTGTTCTGCATGTTAACGTGTTTTTAACGTGTGTTCTGCGTGTTAACGTGTTTTTAACGTGTGTTCTGCGTGTTAACGTGTGTTCTGCGTGTTAACGTGTTTTTAACGTGTGTTCTTCGTGTTAACGTGTTTTTAACGTGTGTTCTGCGTGTTAACGTGTGTTCTGCGTGTTAACGTGTTTTTAACGTGTGTTCTGCGTGTTAACGTGTTTTTAACGTGTGTTCTGCGTGTTAACGTGTGTTCTGCGTGTTTTTAACGTGTGTTCTGCGTGTTAACGTGTGTTCTGCGTGTTTTTAACGTGTGTTCTGCGTGTTAACGTGTGTTCTGCGTGTTTTTAACGTGTGTTCTGCGTGTTAACGTGTTTTTAACGTGTGTTCTGCGTGTTTTTAACGTGTGTTCTGCGTGTTAACGTGTGTTCTGCGTGTTTTTAACGTGTGTTCTGCGTGTTAACGTGTGTTCTGCGTGTTAACGTGTGTTCTGCGTGTTTTTAACGTGTGTTCTGCGTGTTAACGTGTGTTCTGCGTGTTTTTAACGTGTGTTCTGCGTGTTTTTAACGTGTGTTCTGCGTGTTAACGTGTGTTCTGCGTGTTTTTAACGTGTGTTCTGCGTGTTAACGTGTTTTTAACGTGTGTTCTGCGTGTTAACGTGTGTTCTGCGTGTTTTTAACGTGTTCTGCGTGTTTTTAACGTGTGTTCTGCGTGTTTTTAACGTGTGTTCTGCGTGTTTTTAACGTGTTCTCTGTGTTCTCAGGCGTCCGTGGTTCTCGGTCAGTTCCTGCTGTTGAGGAAAGACTCGGAGATGTTCTCCGAGTGGCTGAAGGATTGCAGCGGAGCGAACTCTCGGCAGGCCGGCTCCTGCGCTCAGTGCCTGAAGGAGTGGTGCGACGCCTTCCTGTGAAGCCCCGCCTCTTCCTGTTCTCGCTCTGCTCACTTCCTGTCGCTGCTTCAGGTGAATCTCCGGCTGTGTCGCCATGGCGACCGACAGGTGTTCATTTACCTGCTAATGAGCTGCTGCTGGAAAAAACTTGCTGCTCCTGAACGCATCATGATAATTTAATGTTTATCAATAAAGATTCAATTAAACCTGAAGTTCATTCTGCTGCTTTATTTTTTTATTCATTTATTTATTTTGTAATCAACTTTTTTGCCGGGACGAGTACAAGATTTATTTTTTCCTCATGAATGAACTTTATTCTCAACTTAACATCCCTGAAAATATTAAGTGAATGTTAATCATATTTAAGCATATAATATTTATTTAAACTTATTAATTAAAGTCTACTTCATTTTTTCCACAGACAGGAACATCACTGTTATCAAATTATTAAGTAAATCTTCAAATCATTTAGAGAGTAGATTTTATTACACATTTTATTTTAATAACTACAATAAGAAACAATAAAACTATTTATTGTGTCCTCAGTAAACATGAATTAATCTCCATTCAAATGAATTAGCTCAGTTAACTGGCAAAACAGACAGACAGGTAGAATTAGCCAATCACAAAAAAGTAGCTCAGTTTCTGCCCAGCGACAGGTTGCTAAGGTCCGACGGTTGCTAAGGGCAGCTAAGGCCCTACGGTTGCTACGGCGATTTGAGGGTCTGCTCTCAAAATTCTGAAGAATTTGGCTTCTGACAAGTTTCTGAACAATTGCAAACTGTGAGAAAACCGTAACTCCTGTCCAAAAACCGAAAACACCGTGAGAGACACAGAAGCCGGCAGATTCTCACAGTGTTTATTTTATTCACATATTCCTTAAAATGAGCGAGTAAGCTCAGTGTGAACACAGAGTGAGATTCTTTTGAAAAAAGAAGACGATTATATTAGAGTCAATGGGGAGCGAGACAGGTATTGCTGCCGGTCTCGGCCCCCCCGTTTAAATTTTGTGCAGACCCCGCCTGTCAACTTCACATTTTATGAATCCCAACACCTATGTCTACATTTTGACTAAAAATTATTTGTCTCCTTTTTACGGTTTGGCCGTGAGCTCAAGTTAAAAATAAAAATTAAGGTTAATTTTTACTGCTTCTCACACTCTAGCTAACTGCCGCTTCCACTCTAACTTTGAAGAAAAAGTGATTTCCACTCCTCGTTTGACTGCTCATAGTTTGAAAAGTTTACATGTTATGGAAAAACAGTTTGGTATTTTGGAGAGAGGACAAGTTTTCCTCTGTTTTAAAGTTTGAATCACGTTTCTATGTGCACGTATGAGCGAGCTAGGTGACACTGAAAAAAGGTAAAAAAAGGTGAAATTTTTGGGGTTTTTCTAAAAATTCCCATTCATTTCCAATGGAGAAATCTCCCGGTTTGGGAAACTTTGGAATTTCAACACCAGAAGTCATAGCACCCCTCCCCCGATCGAGCCGCACGTTTTGGTGT
>NC_070591.1:816256-841256 GCF_027409825.1 Scomber japonicus | reverse complement strand
TGATGTATAGGTGATGTATAGATGATGTATAGGTGATGTATAGATGATGTATAGATGATGTATAGATGATGTATAGATGATGTATAGGTGATGTATAGATGATGTATAGATGATGTATAGATGATGTATAGATGATGTATAGGTGATGTATAGGTGATGTATAGATGATGTATAGGTGATGTATAGGTGATGTATAGATGATGTATAGATGATGTATAGGTGATGTATAGATGTATAGATGTATAGATGATGTATAGATGATGTATAGGTGATGTATAGATGATGTATAGATGATGTATAGATGTATAGATGATGTATAGATGATGTATAGATGATGTATAGGTGATGTATAGATGATGTATAGATGATGTATAGGTGATGTATAGGTGATGTATAGATGATGTATAGGTGATGTATAGATGATGTATAGGTGATGTATAGGTGATGTATAGATGATGTATAGATGTATAGATGATGTATAGATGATGTATAGATGTATAGATGATGTATAGATGTATAGGTGATGTATAGATGTATAGGTGATGTATAGATGTATAGATGATGTATAGGTGATGTATAGATGATGTATAGGTGATGTATAGGTGATGTATAGATGATGTATAGATGTATAGATGATGTATAGATGATGTATAGATGTATAGATGTATAGATGATGTATAGATGATGTATAGATGATGTATAGATGTATAGATGTATAGATGATGTATAGATGATGTATAGATGATGTATAGATGATGTATAGATGATGTATAGATGATGTATAGGTGATGTATAGATGGTGTATAGGTGATGTATAGATGATGTATAGATGATGTATAGATGATGTATAGATGATGTATAGGTGTATAGATGTATAGGTGTATAGGTGTATAGGTGTATAGATGTATAGATGTATAGGTGTATAGATGTATAGGTGTATAGATGTATAGATGTATAGATGTATAGATGTATAGGTGTATAGGTGATGTATAGATGTATAGATGTATAGGTGTATAGGTGTATAGGGGTATAGGGGTATAGGTGTATAGGTGTATAGATGTATAGGGGTATAGGTGTATAGGGGTGATACACACCGTGTCCAGCAGCAGTTGAGCTTTCTCTCCCGGCAGCAGACGCAGACCAGCCGTCGCCTTCAACACCACAGGAGTCCTACTCCAGAGAGAGGGGGGGACGCTCCTCTGGGCCTCCTCCAGTAACTCTGATATACCTGAGGAGCACTGTGGGGGGGGGGGGGCAGCTGTTATCAGCACCCATCATTAGTACTGATCAGCACCCATCATTAGTACTGATCAGCACCCATCATTAGTACTGATCAGCTGTTATCAGCACCCATCATTAGTACTGATCAGCACCCATCATTAGTAGTGATCAGCACCCATCATTAGTACTGATCAGCTGTTATCAGCACCCATCATTAGTAGTGATCAGCTGTTATCAGCACCCATCATTAGTAGTGATCAGCACCCATCATTAGTACTGATCAGCTGTTATCAGCACCCATCATTAGCACTGATCAGCTGTTATCAGCACCCATCATTAGTAGTGATCAGCACCCATCATTAGTAGTGATCAGCACCCATCATTAGTACTGATCAGCTGTTATCAGCACCCATCATTAGTACTGATCAGCTGTTATCAGCACCCATCATTAGTACTGATCAGCTGTTATCAGCACCCATCATTAGTACTGATCAGCTGTTATCAGCACCCATCATTAGTACTGATCAGCTGTTATCAGCACCCATCATTAGTAGTGATCAGCTGTTATCAGCACCCATCATTAGTAGTGATCAGCTGTTATCAGCACCCATCATTAGTAGTGATCAGCACCCATCATTAGTACTGATCAGCTGTTATCAGCACCCATCATTAGTACTGATCAGCTGTTATCAGCACCCATCATTAGTAGTGATCAGCTGTTATCAGCACCCATCATTAGTACTGATCAGCTGTTATCAGCACCCATCATTAGTAGTGATCAGCACCCATCATTAGTACTGATCAGCTGTTATCAGCACCCATCATTAGTACTGATCAGCACCCATCATTAATAGTGATCAGCTGTTATCAGCACCCATCATTAGTACTGATCAGCACCCATCATTAGCACTGATCAGCACCCATCATTAGTACTGATCAGCACCCATCATTAGTACTGATCAGCACCCATCATTAGTAGTGATCAGCTGTTATCAGCACCCATCATTAGTACTGATCAGCACCCATCATTAGTAGTGATCAGCACCCATCATTAGTACTGATCAGCACCCATCATTAGTAGTGATCAGCACCCATCATTAGTAGTGATCAGCTGTTATCAGCACCCATCATTAGCACTGATCAGCACCCATCATTAGTAGTGATCAGCACCCATCATTAGCACTGATCAGCACCCATCATTAGTACTGATCAGCACCCATCATTAGCACTGATCAGCACCCATCATTAGTACTGATCAGCTGTTATCAGCACCCATCATTAGTACTGATCAGCACCCATCATTAGTAGTGATCAGCACCCATCATTAGTACTGATCAGCACCCATCATTAGTACTGATCAGCACCCATCATTAGTACTGATCAGCACCCATCATTAGTACTGATCAGCACCCATCATTAGTACTGATCAGCACCCATCATTAGTACTGATCAGCACCCATCATTAGTAGTGATCAGCACCCATCATTAGTAGTGATCAGCACCCATCATTAGTACTGATCAGCACCCATCATTAGTACTGATCAGCTGTTATCAGCACCCATCATTAGTACTGATCAGCACCCATCATTAGTAGTGACCAGCACCCATCATTCTGTACCTTCTGAGGATCATCAGCGTAGGCAGAGAGTCCAGGTTTGATGGCTCTGAACGTTTCCTTGGAGAGTTCAGGAGCTCCTGCAACAAATAATATTAAATATAATATAATATACACTCATTCATTCATTTATGTTAATTTAATACATGAAACACTCATTAATAATTATATTAATATTAAATAAGTTATAAAATAAACAACAGTAATGATGATGAACAGTAGTAGTGTGCTGATGAGTCTACATGTGAACCTTCATTATAAGTTGATGAATGATGATAACAGGTGCTGCCATTAGCGGTTAGCTCGATGCTAACAAAGGAGCCAAAACTGCACTCAGCTGTGTGATTTAGCTCAGCTAGCTTAGCTTAAAGCGATAACGAAGGCATTTGGCGCGACTCCCTCTAAGCCTAATAAACCAAAAGCTCCTAAAAGGCTGTAATGAGTCTGAGAGCTGCTGGTAATTACACACACTGACTGACTGAGTGATAAAGCTGCACACTTTAATCACAGTTAGCTCTTTCTGTCTAAATATTCACTTTAAGAAGATTAAACACTGTTTACACTTTATTATTATAAAATGACTTAAAGTGATTCATTAATTACTGAAATAGACGATTAACTTAATAGTTTAGATCCTGATTTAATTCAGACTGTCTGTACCTCTGCTGTCTGTCTGTACCTCTGCTGTCTGTCTGTACCTCTGCTGTCTGTCTGTACCTCTGCTGTCTGTCTGTACCTCTGCTGTCTGTCTGTACCTCTGCTGTCTGTCTGTGGTGTTAGAATAAAGACTGTCTGTACCTCTGCTGTCTGTCTGTGGTGTCAGAATAAAGACTGTCTGTACCTCTGCTGTCTGTGGTGTTAGAATAAAGACTGTCTGTACCTCTGCTGTCTGTCTGTGGTGACAGAATAAAGACTGTCTGTACCTCTGCTGTCTGTCTGTGGTGTTAGAATAAAGACTGTCTGTACCTCTGCTGTCTGTCTGTGGTGACAGAATAAAGACTGTCTGTACCTCTGCTGTCTGTCTGTGGTGTTAGAATAAAGACTGTCTGTACCTCTGCTGTCTGTCTGTGGTGTTAGAATAAAGACTGTCTGTACCTCTGCTGTCTGTCTGTGGTGTTAGAATAAAGACTGTCTGTACCTCTGCTGTCTGTGGTGTCAGAATAAAGACTGTCTGTACCTCTGCTGTCTGTCTGTGGTGTCAGAATAAAGACTGTCTGTACCTCTGCTGTCTGTCTGTGGTGTCAGAATAAAGACTGTCTGTACCTCTGCTGTCTGTCTGTGGTGTCAGAATAAAGACTGTCTGTACCTCTGCTGTCTGTCTGTGGTGACAGAATAAAGACTGTCTGTACCTCTGCTGTCTGTGGTGTCAGAATAAAGACTGTCTGTACCTCTGCTGTCTGTCTGTGGTGTTAGAATAAAGACTGTCTGTACCTCTGCTGTCTGTCTGTGGTGACAGAATAAAGACTGTCTGTACCTCTGCTGTCTGTCTGTGGTGTTAGAATAAAGACTGTCTGTACCTCTGCTGTCTGTCTGTGGTGTTAGAATAAAGACTGTCTGTACCTCTGCTGTCTGTGGTGTCAGAATAAAGACTGTCTGTACCTCTGCTGTCTGTCTGTGGTGTTAGAATAAAGACTGTCTGTACCTCTGCTGTCTGTGGTGTCAGAATAAAGACTGTCTGTACCTCTGCTGTCTGTGGTGACAGAATAAAGACTGTCTGTACCTCTGCTGTCTGTCTGTGGTGTTAGAATAAAGACTGTCTGTACCTCTGCTGTCTGTCTGTGGTGACAGAATAAAGACTGTCTGTACCTCTGCTGTCTGTGGTGTCAGAATAAAGACTGTCTGTACCTCTGCTGTCTGTGGTGTCAGAATAAAGACTGTCTGTACCTCTGCTGTCTGTGGTGTCAGAATAAAGACTGTCTGTACCTCTGCTGTCTGTGGTGTCAGAATAAAGACTGTCTGTACCTCTGCTGTCTGTCTGTGGTGACAGAATAAAGACTGTCTGTACCTCTGCTGTCTGTCTGTGGTGTCAGAATAAAGACTGTCTGTACCTCTGCTGTCTGTGGTGTCAGAATAAAGACTGTCTGTACCTCTGCTGTCTGTGGTGTCAGAATAAAGACTGTCTGTACCTCTGCTGTCTGTGGTGTCAGAATAAAGACTGTCTGTACCTCTGCTGTCTGTCTGTGGTGTCAGAATAAAGACTGTCTGTACCTCTGCTGTCTGTGGTGTCAGAATAAAGACTGTCTGTACCTCTGCTGTCTGTGGTGTCAGAATAAAGACTGTCTGTACCTCTGCTGTCTGTGGTGTCAGAATAAAGACTGTCTGTACCTCTGCTGTCTGTGGTGTCAGAATAAAGACTGTCTGTACCTCTGCTGTCTGTGGTGTCAGAATAAAGACTGTCTGTACCTCTGCTGTCTGTCTGTGGTGTCAGAATAAAGACTGTCTGTACCTCTGCTGTCTGTCTGTGGTGTCAGAATAAAGACTGTCTGTACCTCTGCTGTCTGTCTGTGGTGTCAGAATAAAGACTGTCTGTACCTCTGCTGTCTGTGGTGACAGAATAAAGACTGTCTGTACCTCTGCTGTCTGTGGCGTCAGAATAAAGACTGTCTGTACCTCTGCTGTCTGTGGTGTCAGAATAAAGACTGTCTGTACCTCTGCTGTCTGTCTGTGGTGTTAGAATAAAGACTGTCTGTACCTCTGCTGTCTGTGGCGTCAGAATAAAGACTGTCTGTACCTCTGCTGTCTGTCTGTGGCGTCAGAATAAAGACTGTCTGTACCTCTGCTGTCTGTCTGTGGTGTCAGAATAAAGACTGTCTGTACCTCTGCTGTCTGTGGTGTTAGAATAAAGACTGTCTGTACCTCTGCTGTCTGTGGTGACAGAATAAAGACTGTCTGTACCTCTGCTGTCTGTGGTGTCAGAATAAAGAATGTCTGTACCTCTGCTGTCTGTCTGTGGTGACAGAATAAAGACTGTCTGTACCTCTGCTGTCTGTGGTGTCAGAATAAAGACTGTCTGTACCTCTGCTGTCTGTCTGTGGTGACAGAATAAAGACTGTCTGTACCTCTGCTGTCTGTGTGGAACTTGAAGATATGGATTCTGGTCCCGGTGCTTCCAGCGTCGAACATGATGCCGTACTGGAAGCCGGTGGTTCCTGTGGGGGGGTCGGGGTCGGGGTGGGGGGGCTGCTGCAGGTGGGGGGGCAGTCTGTTGCCATGGGGATTGGTGGAGGCGTAGTGACGCTTCACAAACATCAGGTAAGCCAGCAGGAAGCCAGCGGAGAGGAAGACTCCGGCGAACTTTGGCCTCTTCATCGCCTCTCATGCTGTGTGCTAGAAGAGGTGCATGCTGGGAGCCTGATCGATCACATCAATAACAAAATACAAAATAAAAGTCACTTCCTCTTCTCCTCATTTAACAGCTGGAGCAACACCACAGATGTATTTTATTCTGAAGTGTAACTTTTCCTAGAGTGTAGCAGAACAAGATTAACTGATAAAGAGACAATAAATAAATCTTAAATATCAGATATTATTATATTCATTTTAAATAAAAACAGTTCATTCTGAGTTAAACTGAAGCTGTAAAATAATCTGATTCATTTATTTTCACATTAAAGCTGCTTTTTATTGTTACTGATATTATTATTGATCTTTATGGAAGTTTATTGATGTTTAATTCAAACATTTAAATAGTTTATTATGTATTTAAATGTATTATAGCGACAGAAACTCTTCTGTGTTTATATAACAGCGTTTAAAATGTTTATAACGTTTATAACTTTAATGTTTATGAATCGGAACATTAAATTAATTAATTAGCAGTTAGCTTCATGCTAACAGCTAGCAGATAAAACTAACCGTAACACTGCGTTTTATTCACGTACCGAGCTCAGACTACCGGCGCCGCTCCGTTCACCCCTCCGGTAAATCCTCCGGTAATGTGACGGTAATCCTCCGGTAATTAATCCGTTATTCTTCGTTATTGTCTTCGTTAGTTTTTCTTAATGTCAACAGTCCGACGCGCTCTGATGACGTCAGGCCGTAACGTGGCCGGAAGTAGTTCAAACAGAAGTTGCTTTGTTGTTAAAATATTTATAAAGTAATAAGTTGGAAGAATATAAACTCTATGTTCAATAACAAACTAATAATAAACCCTTAATATCAATTATTGTTTAATCAGCACTCTGATATTATATTACATCATATTATATTATATTAGCCTATATTACATTATATTACATTATATTATATTATATTACATTATATTACATTATATTATATTACATTATATTATATCATATTATATAACATTATTTTGTGCTTGTGTTACTACTGGAATGAAGTTTAATTTATTAAAAGGCAGATAATATGAATGACATCATAATAAATCATTTAAACTTACAGACATACATTTTACTCTGTTAAACTTTTTCTTTGGAGCTTTGAGAAAAATAAGTTTATTACTTTACTAATATTACATTATTACATTTATGGATGTTTTTGTTTCCTGTTTGCCTTTCAGACCATAAAACTATTAATTATGTAGTTTTATATTAATCAGACGAGCAGCTCTCCAGAGGAGGAACCTTCACACCGAGTGTGAGTGTGTGTGTGTGTGTGTGTGTGTGTGTGTGTGTGCGTGAGTGTGTGTGTGTGTGTGTGTGTGTGTGTGTGTGTGTGTGTGTGTGTGAGTGTGTGTGTCTGTGTGTGTGTGTGTGAGTGTGTGTGTCTGTGTGTGTGTGTGTGTGTGAGTGTATGTGAGTGAGTGTGTGTGTGTGAGTGTATGTGAGTGAGTGTGTGTGAGTGTGTGTGACGCAGCTCTCACAGCGGTTGTATAGGGACCCAACATTTTCACCTGTAGAGTCCAACAGAAGAACATCAACCACAAAAAGCAGAGAGGTGTGTGTGTGTGTGTGTGTGAGTGTGTGTGTATGTGTGTGTGTGTGTGTGTGTGTGTGTGTGTGTGTGTGTGTGTGTGTGTGTGTGTGTGTGTGTGTGTGTGTCCTGCAGGTGGCGCTAACACACAGCAGCTGGTGGATTCATTCATTACCTCATTAACCTGCAGCAGCCAATCAGACGCTGTGGTGTGAAGAGAGTGTGTGAGGAGAAAACACCATCTGGTCCCTGAGTGTGTGTGTGTGTGTGTGTGTGTGTGTGTGTGTGTGTGTGTGTGTGTGTGTGTGTGTGTGTGTGTGTGTGTGTCCTTTCTCTGTTATCATTGATCATCAGAGTGGAAGACATCAAACTGATTATTGAAGTACTTTACTGTAGTTCAGTCTGAGCTACTACCTTATGATGGTGGGGGGGTTTGCGTGTCCCAATGACCCCAGGAGCTCAGTTCTCGGGGGCTTTATGCCCCTGGTAGGGTCTCCCATGGCAAACAGGTCCCTTGCCCGGACGCAGGTCACCGGGGCCCCCCCCTGGAGCCAGGCCTGGGGGTGGGGCTCGGTGGCCAGCGCCTGGTGGCCGGGCCTTCCCCCATGGGGCCCGGCCGGGCCCAGCCCGAATAAGGGACATGGGACCCCGCTCCCACAGACCCACCACCAGTGGGAGGGGCCAAAGGGGTCGGGTGTGCAGTGAGCTGGGCGGCAGCCGAAGGCGGGGACCTTGGCGGTCCGATCCTCGGCTGCAGAAGCTAGCTCTAGGGACGTGGAACGTCACCTCTCTGGTGGGGAAGGAGCCTGAGCTGGTGGTCGGCCTCACCTCGACGCACAGCAAGGGCTCTGGAACCAGTCTGGAACCAGTCTGGAACCAGTCTGGAACCAGTCTCCTCCAGAGGGGTTGGACTCTCGTCCACTCTGGAGTTGCCACTGGTGAGAGGCGCCGGGCAGGGGTGGCAATACTTATTGCCACCCCTGCTCTCTGAAGAGTATCCACCCTTCTTGGACTCCTTGGAGGGGGGGCTGGAGAGTCTCCCTCTGGGGATTCCCTCGTTCTGCTGGGGGACTTCAACGCTCACGTTGGTAGCGACAGTGAGACCTGGAGGGGTGTGATTGGGAGGAACGGCCCCCCCGATCTGAACCCGAGCGGTGTTCTGTTATTGGACTTCTGTGCTCGTCACAGGTTGTCCATAACGAACACCATGTTCAAGCATAAGGGGGTCCATATGTGCACTTGGCACCAGGACACCCTAGGCCGCAGTTCCATGATTGAATTTGTAGTCGTGTCGTCGGACTTGCGGCCGCATGTCTTGGACACTCGGGTGAAGAGAGGGGCGGAGCTCCGATGGGGGGGGGGGGGTGACTCTTTTATCTGTTAGATCTTTCAGTGGGGATCAAACCTGTGACGTTTAGGTGCCACGACCCCGGCTCCTCCTCCTCCTCCTCCTGTTCCTCATCCTCTTCCTCCTCCTCCTCCTCTTCCTCCTCCTCCTGCTCCTCCTCTTCCTGCTCCTCCTCCTCCTCCTCCTTCTCCTCCTGCTCCTCCTGCTCTTCCTCTTCCTCCTCCTCCTGCCCCTCCTCTTCCTCCTCCTACTCCTCCTCCTCCTCCTCCTCCTCCTCCTCCTCTTCTTGCTGAGCCTTCATCATCACTCTGCTCCATATATGTAATTTAATCTATAAGCCTCTAATAGCTTTTTATCAGTTAATGGGTCGCGGGACGTTAATGGTTCTGTAATCTTTCTGCTGCTTTTCATTTCATCACTGCTGAGTGGATCCCTAACCCTAACCCCTCCTCTCCCTCCTCTTCCTCCTCTTCCTCCTGAGTGGATCCCTAACCCTAACCCTCGGCCCGCAGATTTACATACAAATGACATTTAGAGACAATTACGTCAGTTTGAGACATTAATCCAACTAAGTTGTTAATCGACACAGAAACACGGAGAGAGAGTCACTGCTCATCTGCTCACCTGATCCTTCTTTCCTTTCCTACCTTCCTTCTTTCCTTTCCTCCCTCCTTCCTCCTTTCCGTTGTCCTACCTTCCTTCTTTCCTTTCCTCCCTCCTTCCTTCCTTTCCTCCCTCCTTCCTTCTTTCCGTTGTCCTACCTTCCTTCTTTCCTTTCCTCCCTCCTTCCTTCCCTCCTGCCTTCCTCCTTTCCTTCCTTCTTCCTTCTTTCCTTTCCTCCCTCCTTCATTCTCTCTTTTTTTCCTCTGTCCTTCTTTCCTACCTTCCTCCCTTCCTTCTTTCCTTTGTCCTTCCTTCCTTCCTTCTTTCCTTTCCTCCCTCCTTCCTTCCCTGTTTAATGTAACTCTGCGTGAACGATATCTGTTTAACTCTCCGTCTGTGAGCTGATATTAAAACTCAGAGTTTACGTTGTTTTCTGTAAATTAACGTACAACGTAAACTCATCGTACAACAAATGAAATTTAACTACAGTCAGAAGTCGTAACGTAACATGACCAACCTGTCGTATCGTAACAACGTATTGTGTAAAGTTGATCGCATCGCAGAATAACATAACGTAAATATATTGTATCCTAATGTGTTGTATCGTAACTTATTGTAACGTATCGTAACGTATTGTATCTTATTGTAACATATCGTAACGTCATATCGTAACTTATCGTAACGTAACGTTATGTCGTAACTTATTGTAACATATCATAACGTCGGAAAGGAAAGACGCTAACCCTGCGATTATTTCTGTTTGCTCTCTAGACGCTAATGTACTTTTATTTTGATGTGTCGGCATCACTTCCTGTTGATGTCAGCTGATAGGTCGGTTAGCTGGACTCACTTCCTGTTGACGTCAGCTGATAGGTCGGTCAGCTGGACTCACTTCCTGTTGATGTCAGCTGATAGGTCGGTCAGCTGGACTCACTTCCTGTTGACGTCAGCTGATAGGTCGGTCAGCTGGACTCACTTCCTGTTGATGTCAGCTGATAGGTCGGTCAGCTGGCCTCACTTCCTGTTGATGTCAGCTGATAGGTCCGTCAGCTGGACTCACTTCCTGTTGATGTCAGCTGATAGGTCCATCAGCTGGACTCACTTCCTGTTGATGTCAGCTGATAGGTCGGTCAGCTGGACTCACTTCCTGTTGATGTCAGCTGATAGGTCGGTCAGCTGGACTCACTTCCTGTTGATGTCAGCTGATAGGTCGGTCAGCTGGACTCACTTCCTGTTGATGTCAGCTGATAGGTCGATCAGCTGGACTCACTTCCTGTTGATGTCAGCTGATAGGTCGGTCAGCTGGACTCACTTCCTGTTGATGTCAGCTGATAGGTCGGTCAGCTGGACTCACTTCCTGTTGATGTCAGCTGATAGGTCTGTCAGCTGGACTCACTTCCTGCTGTCAGCTGATAGGTCGGTCAGCTGGACTCACTTCCTGTTGATGTCAGCTGATAGGTCGGTCAGCTGGACTCACTTCCTGTTGATGTCAGCTGATAGGTCGGTCAGCTGGACTCACTTCCTGTTGATGTCAGCTGATAGGTCGGTCAGCTGGACTCACTTCCTGTTGATGTCAGTTGATAGGTCGGTCAGCTGGACTCACTTCCTGTTGATGTCAGCTGATAGGTCGGTCAGCTGGACTCACTTCCTGTTGATGTCAGCTGATAGGTCGGTCAGCTGGACTCACTTCCTGTTGATGTCAGCTGATAGGTCTGTCAGCTGGACTCACTTCCTGCTGTCAGCTGATAGGTCGGTCAGCTGGACTCACTTCCTGTTGATGTCAGCTGATAGGTCGGTCAGCTGGACTCACTTCCTGTTGATGTCAGCTGATAGGTCGGTCAGCTGGACTCACTTCCTGTTGATGTCAGCTGATAGGTCGGTCAGCTGGACTCACTTCCTGTTGATGTCAGCTGATAGGTCGGTCAGCTGGACTCACTTCCTGTTGATGTCAGCTGATAGGTCGGTCAGCTGGACTCACTTCCTGTTGATGTCAGCTGATAGGTCGGTCAGCTGGACTCACTTCCTGTTGATGTCAGCTGATAGGTCCGTCAGCTGGACTCACTTCCTGCTGTCAGCTGATAGGTCCGTCAGCTGGACTCACTTCCTGTTGATGTCAGCTGATAGGTCGGTCAGCTGGACTCACTTCCTGTTGATGTCAGCTGATAGGTCGGTCAGCTGGACTCACTTCCTGTTGATGTCAGCTGATAGGTCGGTCAGCTGGACTCACTTCCTGTTGATGTCAGCTGGACTCACTTCCTGTTGATGTCAGCTGATAGGTCGGTCAGCTGGACTCACTTCCTGTTGATGTCAGCTGATAGGTCGGTCAGCTGGACTCACTTCCTGTTGATGTCAGCTGGACTCACTTCCTGTTGATGTCAGCTGATAGGTCGGTCAGCTGGACTCACTTCCTGTTGATGTCAGCTGATAGGTCGGTCAGCTGGACTCACTTCCTGTGGTGTAAGCAGGGAGCTGAGCGGCTGTATCTGGGTCATGTGATCCCATCAGGAGGATTATTAGGGAATCATTTGAAGGATTTCTGGGGATATAATTCAGCATGTTAGGATAATAATTGATAGAAGATTCCACTTTCATCCTGTAAGACCTCGGTGTGGATTAGGAGCCGCAGCGGGGACATCTGGACTGAGCTGCCTTATTTCTGAGCCTTATTAGGCTGCATCTTATTTATCTCTCATCATCTTCTCATCAGCTCTGAACCTGCAATCTGCTGCAGAGAGGACACGCTGTCACATGTCACTCAGTCACATGTTCACACACTTCCTTCCATCCTTCCTTCCTCCCTTCCTTCCTTCCTCCCTTCCTTCCTTCCTCCCTTCCTTCCTTCCTCCCTACCTTCAGTCACATGTTCACACACTTCCTTCCATCCTTCCATCCTTCCTTCCTCCCTTCCTTCCTTCCTCCCTACCTTCAGTCACATGTTCACACACTTCCTTCCTTCCATCCTTCCTTCCTCCCTTCCTTCCATCCTTCCATCCTTCCTCCCTTCCTCTCTTCCTTCAGTCACATGTTCACACACTTCCTTCCTTCCTTCCTCCCTTCCTCCATCCTTTCCTAATTCCTTCCTTCTTTCCTTTCCTCCCTCCCTTCCTTCCTCCCTCCCTCCTTTCCTTCATTTCCTCCTTTCCTTCCTTCTTCCTTCCTCCCTTCCTTCTTTCCTCCCTCCCTCCTTCTCTCTTTCTTTCCTCTGTCCTTCTTTCCTACCTTCCTCCCTTCCTTCTTTCCTTTGTCCTTCCTTCCTTCTTTCCTTTCCTCCCTTCCTTCCTTCCTCCCTCCCTCCCTCCTTTCCTTCCTTCTTCCTCCTGTAGGAGGAGGAGAGAGGAGGAGGAGGAGGAGGAGCAGCAGCAGCAGGAGGAGGAGGAGGAGGAGAGAGGAGCAGGAGAGAGCAGGAGGAGGAGGAGGAGAGAGGAAGAGCAGGAGAGAGGAGGAGGAGGAGGAGAGCAGCAGCAGCAGGAGGAGGAGGAGGAGGAGAGAGGAGCAGGAGGAGCAGGAGCAGGAGGAGGAGGAGGAGGAGGAAGAGCAGGAGAGAGCAGGAGAGAGGAGGAGAGAGGAGCAGGAGGAGCAGGAGGAGGAGAGAGGAGCAGGAGGAGGAGGAGAGAGGAGGAGGAGCAGCAGGAGGAGGAGGAGGAGGAGGAGGAGGAGGAGCAGGAGCAGCAGGAGGAGGAGGAGGAGCAGGAGGAGGAGCAGGAGGAGGAGCAGAGAGGAGCAGAGAGGAGGAGGAGGAGGAGGAGGAGGAGGAGGAGGAGGAGGAGGAGTAATTGGGGTCATGATGACATTTTATAAAAACCAATAAAGGAGAGTGAAGCATCCAATCCTCCGGCAGCGGCTCTATTTTTGGAGGGAAAACAGAACGATGATTAATGTTATTGGATTATTTACATTCCTTCAACATGACGGACTGACCCGAACCTCAGAGATGAAATTAAAATCTGTGTTTTCGGGATTTTCCAGGAAAGTCTGGTCGTAACCGCGGCGACGGCGACAAGGAACGACTGATTCTCCCAAAGTCGATTAAACACCAAGACAATAAATACTCACAAATAAGATTACAGTGTTTTATTCTATTACAGTATTATCTTTATTATTATTATTATTATTATTATTATTATTACTGCTGGTACTGTTCTTGTTGTTATTCAGCGTGTTTTTGTTCTGGAGGATTTAAATCTGATGAAGACTGAAACAGAAACAGTTTGAGTGTCGAAGGATTTTATGTTTCTTTAAAAGGTTTAAAAGTTTAATCTAAGAAACACACACACACACACACACACACACACACACACACACACACACACACACACACACACACACACACACAATGGTGATGATTAGTAAACAAATTGTTTCAGTTTTTGGACTTTTTCTCTAATCTTTGATCATTTGAACGTTTATTGAAATGAAATCATGTTAGAAGTTTATTTGGTGGAGCCGACGACACACTGCTGACTGCTTTCATCTTTAACTATGTGTTGGATTTTAAAAGCTTGTTATATTAAAGTACTAGTACCTCTAACTGTACTACAGTAAAGTACTAGTACCTCTAACTGTACTACAGTAAAGTACTAGTACCTCTAACAGTACTACAGTAAAGTACTAGTACCTCTAACTGTACTACAGTAAAGTACTAGTACCTCTAACTGTACTACAGTAAAGTACTAGAACCTCTAACTGTACTACAGTAAAGTACTAGTACCTCTAACTGTACTACAGTACAGTACTAGTACCTCTAACAGTACTACAGTAAACTACTAGTACCTCTAACTGTACTACAGTAAAGTACTACAGTAGTACTAGTACCTCTAACTGTACTACAGTAAACTACTAGTACCTCTAACTGTACTACAGTAAAGTACTACAGTAGTACTAGTACCTCTAACTGTACTACAGTAAAGTACTAGTACCTCTAACTGTACTACAGTAAAGTACTAGTACCTCTAACTGTCACACCGGTAGTGTCAAGTTGAGTTTTTGTCCTGTCTCAATGTTTGTTTTGTGACTTCCTGTTTTATTTTGGTAACTTTGACTTCCTGCTTGATAGTAGACTCCCGCCAGCATGGACTCGGCGGAGCGGGACCAGCTGACCGCGGAGCTGCGCTCTCAAGCATCCCGACTCACGCAGCATGAGGAGCAGGTGACCGCCCCTCGCCGAGGAGTCCAGGGACTCGCACACAGCCAAGAGGAGTTTGAGACCCCCCTTACATCTCGGACGGGGGTCCTCGACGCCCAGATGAAGCAGATCCTCCCCCTCCTCTCTAAGATCGCAGCTGCTGGCTACCTCTCCTGTAGCCACACACGCCGGCGTGTGCACCAGACTGGCCCCCCCCCCCCGGAACGGTACTCTGGGGACCTCGGACAAAGTAGGTCATTCATTACTGAATGAGAAATGTCCATGGAATCAGAGGTTCGGGAGTACGTTGAGGCGTGTCCAGTCTGTGCCAGGAACAAGAACTCCTCCAGAGCCGGCGCCGGCCTACTGCAGCCTCTCCCCGTTCCATCCCGACCGTGGGAAGAGATCTCCATGGACACGGGGCTCCCGATCTCCAAAGGTAACACTACGGTTTTAACCGTGTTGGACCGATTCTCTAAGAGGGCACATTTTATAGCCTTGCCCAAGTTGCCGTCAGCTAAGGAGACGGCTCAAGTTATGATGAACAATGTGTTTAGGATCCATGGATTCCCGCAGGACATCGTGTCAGATTGGGGGCCCCAATTTGTCTCACGGTTCTGGAGGGAGTTCTGCAAACTCATTGGGGCTACTGCGAGCCTCACATCGGGTTACCATCCTGAGGCTAACGGCCAGACAGAACGCCTCAATCAACAGCTAGAGACCGGCCTCTGGTGCCGGGTGGCACAGAATCCTGCATCATGGAGCCAACACCTGACATGGGTCGAGTACGCCCATAATTCCCTTCCCACCTCTGCCACCGGTATGTCCCCCTTTAATTGTGTGTTTGGTTACCAACCCCCGGTCCGAACCTGAGGTGTCTGTGCCCTCCGCCCATGCCATAGTCCGCCGCTGCCGCTGCCGCTGCCGCTGCCGCTGCATCTGTACAGCAGCACGCCAGACGCTAATCTGCCAGGGGGACAGAGTTAAGAGAGCAGCAGACTGCAGGAGGAGATCAGCCCGGCCAGCGAGTATGGCTCGCTGCCAAGGAACTTCCACTTCAGGTAGAGTCACGTAAACTAGCTCCACGCTTTGTAGGACCGTTCCCCATCTCAACGATCATCAATCCAGCGGCTGTGCGCCTTCCTCTGCCCCGGTCCCTCAGGGTACATCCCACCTTTCACATCAGCAAGCCGTTCAAAGACAGTATCATGCTACCGGCAACCAAGCCGCCCCCATCTCCCCGAATGGTCGAAGGGGGTCCGTCTATGCTGTGAAGAAACTGTTGGCGGTGCGAAGTTGAGGTCGGGGCAGGCAGGTCCTCGTGGACTGGGAGGGGTACGGACCAGAAGAACCACAATGGGTCCCAGTCAGATTCATCATGGATCTGATCTGATTTGTGACTTCTATAAAGAACACTCAGACAGTCCAGGGCCGTCGGCCTTAAGAGGGGGTAGTGTCACACCGGTAGTGTCAAGTTGAGTTTTTTTCCTGTCTCCATGTTGGTTTTGTGACTTCCTGTTTTATTTTGGTAGTAACTCTCCTCTGGTTTCAGGTGCCCTAACCCTAACCCTTCCTCATGTGTCACCAGTCTGATTGTCTTCCCTGATTCCTGATTGTGTCCACCTGTTCCCTCCATGTGTGCTGATAGTCTTCTCTCCCGTCGTCCTGTGCCAGTGTGTCTTGTCCGTCGTCCAGAGAACAAGCGTCCTGTCATAGTTAGTCAGTGTTCATAGTTTAGGTTATTTGTAGTGTGTTAATTCCTCAGAAGAGTGATTTTTATGTTAGAGTTTTTGCCATTTACTTTTTCAGAGCTCCTGAGTTTAGTTCACCTTCTTTCCTGCTCTTCCCTGAGCTCCGAGTCCTCTCCTCTAACAGTACTACAGTAAAGTACAAGTACCTCTAACTGTACTACAGTAAAGTACTAGTACCTCTAACTGTACTACAGTAAAGTACAAGTACCTCTAACTGTACTACAGTAAAGTACTAGTACCTCTAACTGTACTACAGTAAAGTACAAGTACCTCTAACTGTACTACAGTAAAGTACTAGTACCTCTAACTGTACTACAGTAAAGTACTAGTACCTCTAACTGTACTACAGTAAAGTACTAGTACCTCAAACTGTACTACAGTAAAGTGAAAGTACCTCTAACTGTACTACAGTAAAGTACTAGTACCTCTAACTGTACTACAGTAAAGTACTAGTACCTCAAACTGTACTACAGTAAAGTGAAAGTACCTCTAACTGTACTACAGTAAAGTACTAGTACCTCTAACTGTACTACAGTATAGTACTAGTACCTCTAACTGTACTACAGTAAAGTACTAGTACCTCAAACTGTACTACAGTAAAGTGAAAGTACCTCTAACTGTACTACAGTAAAGTACTAGTACCTCTAACTGTACTACAGTAAAGTACTAGTACCTCTAACTGTACTACAGTAAAGTGAAAGTACCTCTAACTGTACTACAGTAAAGTACTAGTACCTCAAACTGTACTACAGTAAAGTGAAAGTACCTCTAACTGTACTACAGTAAAGTACTAGTACCTCTAACTGTACTACAGTATAGTACTAGTACCTCTAACTGTACTACAGTAAAGTACTAGTACCTCAAACTGTACTACAGTAAAGTACTAGTACCTCTAACTGTACTACAGTAAAGTACTAGTACCTCTAACTGTACTACAGTAAAGTACAAGTACCTCTAACAGTACTACAGTAAAGTACTAGTACCTCTAACTGTACTGCAGTAAAGTACTAGTACCTCTAACTGTACTACAGTAGAGTATAAGTACCTCTAACAGTACTACAGTAGAGTACTAGTACCTCTAACTGTACTACAGTAAAGTACTAGTACCTCTAACTGTACTACAGTAAAGTACTAGTACCTCTAACAGTACTACAGTAAAGTACTAGTACCTCTAACTGTACTACAGTAGAGTATAAGTACCTCTAACAGTACTACAGTAGAGTACTAGTACCTCTAACTGTACTACAGTAAAGTACTAGTACCTCTAACAGTACTACAGTAAAGTACTAGTACCTCTAACTGTACTACAGTAGAGTATAAGTACCTCTAACAGTACTACAGTAGAGTACTAGTACCTCTAACAGTACTACAGTAAAGTACTAGTACCTCTAACTGTACTACAGTAGAGTACTAGTACCTCTAACAGTACTACAGTAGAGTACTAGTACCTCTAACTGTACTACAGTAAAGTACTAGTACCTCTAACAGTACTACAGTAGAGTACTAGTACCTCTAACAGTACTACAGTAAAGTACTAGTACCTCTAACAGTACTACAGTAGAGTACTAGTACCTCTAACTGTACTACAGTAAAGTACTAGTACCTCTAACAGTACTACAGTAGAGTACTAGTACCTCTAACTGTACTACAGTAAAGTACTAGTACCTCTAACAGTACTACAGTAGAGTACTAGTACCTCTGGTGGAGGATCAGCTGTTTGGACTTCTTTCATTTTTCATCTATTTTAAACAACTTCAGATTATTATTATTATTATTATTATATTATATTATATTAATAATATAATATAATATATAATATTAAACACGGGTTCAGATTAGCCGTCAGAGTCAGAGTGCATCAAATAAAGGAAATAGCATTAAATTATCCCATTACTATTATTATATTTGCTGCTCAGACATTATATAATGAAACAAAGTGGTTTGAGTCTGTCATCCTCTCAGAGCTCATCATGGAAGGAGCCGCGCTATCAGCAGAGCGCGGGAGGACGAGGACACGCGGAGCTGCAGGTTCATCTTTACTCACTCTGCATGAGTCCATACCAGCCTCATCACTATTACATTAACAGCACCTGTGTGTGTGTGTGTGTGTGTGTGTGTGTGTGAAGGGAACACTGCAGGAAGTTCAGGGTGAGGAGGTCAGAGGTCAGAGGTCAGAGGTCTATAAGTTTATAATAAAACAATCATCAGCAGTATGAGGAAGTATGAAGCATGTTTAACTCCAACATGAGGCTGCCAGCTGGTATATAAACATATAAACATATAAACATGAAGTCCTTTCTTTGTTTTTAGAGAGTAAAGACTGCTCCAGATGTGAAGCTCAGAGCCCTCACACTATATTGTTATATATATCTATATATACGTATATATTTATATATACAGTATATATTTATATATAAGGATAAAAATGATTTCTCCTCTTTATGTGTTACAAACTAAACACTTTAAATGAGTTTGAGTTTCCCTTTAAGATAAGAAGATAGTTGACGCTGCAGCTCCCAGTGCAGGAAGTAGAACGGCTACACCACTCCGCCGTGTAACCATCAGGTCCTGGTGACTTGCTTTATTTAAACCTAATAATCACAGTTTTTAATTCTTCTTCCGTCATGTCCGCTGTCATTTGATGTTGTTCTTCGTGGGTCTAGAGAGGGTAGGTCCAGGGGATTCAGGAAGCTGTCAGTTTGAGTTACACTCCCAGTAGGGACTTCACAATATACAGTAGGGTTTTATACAACACTTCAGAAGCTTCCTGGATTTTATTTAGTTTATTTTTAATCACTTTTGTTCTTGGGTCTCTAATGAATGGTATTTTCCGCTACCTTGTTTTTCAGTTTCCGTGCCAGCACTTTCATAGAGTCTCTGTTTCAGAAACATTCAGTTCTTCTTCATTTCTTGTGTGGCCAGACATGCCTTTAATCTCTCTTAATGTATTTATGTTTTCTTTCTAGTCCCTTTAGTTTGTTTTTTAACTCCTCTAGTTTCTAGTTTCCTATTCCTATGTTGTTTCTTGAATGAGGATATTGGTATAAACTTAGTACAGCTTTCAAAGTATCCTATAACATGGGCGGTGAGAGCTCTCCAGTATCATTAAACTCTGAGAAGAAACTCATTTCTGATTTAATGTGTGCCTGAGAAGACCAGAGATCATTTAACCGTAGGATAAATATATACTTATATTAGATATAGTATATAAGGATATTGGTGCATGGTCACTTAACCCTCCTGTTGTGTTTGAGTCAAGGAAGGAAGGGAGGAAGGGAGTAAAGGAAAGAAGGCAGGGAGGGGGGAAGGAAGGAAGGAGAGAGAAAGGAAGGAACGACAGAAGGAAAAAATGGGGATGGAGGACGGAAGGGAGGAAAGGAAATAAGGAAGGGAGGAAGGAAGGATGGAGGAAATAAGTAAGGAAGGAAGGTAGGAGGGAGGGAGGAAAGAAGGACAGAGGAAAGAGGAAAGAAGAAAGGAAGTAAGGACAGAGGAAAGAAGGTAGGGGGGGAGGAAGGACAAAAGAAGGAAGAAAGGGAGATGGAGGAAGGGAAGAAAGAGAAGAAGGAAAGAAAGAGAGAAGAAGCACAGATGGAAGGAAGGAAGGAAGGAAAGAAGGAAGGAAAGAAGGAAGAGTCAAAACAGACGGGTCAATTTGACCCGGGAGGACGACAGGAAGGTTAAATCTAACCATCAACCCTTTAACACCTGATCACTGAAAAGTAAAAACTAAGATGTGTGAGCAGATAAAGATGTAACACACACACACACACACACACACACACACACACACACACACACACACACACACACACACACACGCACACACGCAGACACACAGACACACACACACACACACACACACACACACACACACACACTCACACACAGACACACACACACACTCACACACAGACACACACACACACACACTCACACACTCACACACACACACACACACACACACACACACACACACACACACACACACACACTCATTAATCTGCAGCAGTGATGACCGGCTCTGATCACATGTTGCGTGAGTCCAGATGTTGACAGCTGGAGTTTCACTTCAAACACATTAACGGATCCTAAAGAGACGCAGAGATTTAACCATGTCATCACTTTATTACATTTATTATATTTATTACATTTATTATATTTATTATATTTATTATACAAGCTGCTCAAAACACTACAAACACTACAAACACTACAAACACCAACCAGGACTCACACAGTCATCACAGTAACTCGTTCATCCCAACTATTAGACTCATCCCAACTATTAGACTCATCCCAACTAGGCATGGGATGCTAACCGTGTTCAAGGTTCACCGCGATATGAAAAAGCCACAATAACCGAAACCGCCAAATTTTCTGTCATACCGTTCCTGAGGTATGAGATGTTTGTTGTCTGGTCAGAGACAGGAAGTGCTGGTCAAAGACAGGAAGTGCTGGTCAAAGACAGGAAGTGCTGGTCAGAAACCCCTCAGGTGGAGCAGCTGCAGCGTAGAGTATCAGGACCCCTCACACTGTCATTACAGATTCAGATTAAATTAACATGTCTGTCTTTATTTTTCTTCCTTTTAGGAACATTTTAGATCTGGAATCGCCATACCACCATCACCATGAAACCATGATATTTTTGCTTATGGTTATCATACCGCCAGAATCTCATACCGGCCCATGCCTACTCCCAACTATTAGACTCATCCCAACTATTAGACTCATCCCAACTATTAGACTCATCCCAACTATTAGACTCATTCCCAACATGTTGATGATGAATGAATCATTTTGAGTCATTCTTTAAGGAAAGAAAAGTTTAAATTGTTTTAGTTTCTTAAATGTGAATATTTAACAGAGCCGTCTACATTTAATGACTTCAGTTTATTTTTATTAATCTGAAGAAGGAAACGTTTCTTTAAGCTTGTTAAATAATCTGATGTTAAAATCTCAGCCAATCAGGATCCAGTATTCATCTGCCACGGATGTTAAATATTATAAAAGAAGAAATAAAATTAAAAAAAAGATTAATTCATTTATAGATGTTTAGAAATAAAAACGTTCATCTGTTCTGTGATTGAAGAATATTATCTCTGACATTATAATAATAATAATTATAAACTTCTTCATCATTTAAATTATTCTTAATACATGATAAATATGATCTTGAGTTAAAATCTGTTTCTGTCATTTATTTATATTCTTTTCTTTTTTATCTTCTTTTAAATGTTATTTAATCTGTTTAATAAAGAAAAGATCAAAACTGATAAAGTTTCATTCCTGTTTCTCTTTAGTAATTTATTAATATTTAATAACAGTAATAATATAATGTTTAATAACTATAAGGGTTAGGGATGAACAGCCTTTGAGCAGTAATTATAATTTATGATGAAACCTTCATGTCATTATAAATGTTTCATAAAGTCTTATCATGATATATTTATGAGTGTTTATATTATAAATAAATAAATAATAAACTTTATGACGTATTACAGACATAAGCTTCATATAAAGTGAAAATTGAGCTTTATTCATTTTGTTCATGTTTTCAATGAAAAGCAGATTAAATAATAAACTGTGTAAAACTGAACGTCTGAAATCACTAAAAGTCCAGATTTGTGAGAAATGAAGCTTCAGAACAATCAAATCCTGCCGAGTTTAATCATGTTGCTGCGGCGAGGAACACCAGGAAGTTAGATTATGTTGTTAGATGACATATTGTTTTATGACCTTTCCTACGGCAGCAGATTGAAGTGGCTGCAAAGCTGATTAAACACAAACTTCATCAAATCAAAGCCAAACTTTCACATCATTTCACTGAGAGGTCAGAGGTCAGGACTCTGGGACGGGTTTCAGATTCAGACTCAAGTTCTGAGTTTAAATACATAAAGTATAAATAATGTTTCTGATCTCATCCCGACCGCTTCACATTCAGCTGCAAACCGGCCCAGAGCCTGTTGGAGGTCCTGATGTGCATCAACCAATCAATCAATCAATCAATCAATCAATCAATCAATCTTTATTTATATAGTTCTAAATCCCAACCAGGTCGTGTGAAGGCTCTTCACACATGGAGCAGGTCTAAACCGAACTCAGAACATTTTCACCTGTAGAGTCCAACAGAAGAACATCAACCACACAGAGCCAGACTTCATCTCTGCAGGTGTTGGGTCCACAGGGAGGCAGCTCCATGTTGTTTCTTTGGGCTGTGCCTGACCGGGTCCAGTGGAAGGTCACCAGGCGCTCGCCGATGACCCCCCCCAAACCCCTCCCCCCCACCCTACCAGGCCTGGCTCCAGCAGGGGGCCTCAGTTTCCCTGTTCTGGCTGAGGTTCCTTCAACCCTGTGTTTCTGCTTCTAGGGTTCTTTGACTCATTCTTAGCCCCTCACCTGGGACCAGTTGGCCTTGGGAGACCCTACCAGCCCCTCACCTGGGTCCAGTTGGCCTTGGGAGACCCTACCAGGGCCTCACCTGGGACCAGTTGGCCTTGGGAGACCCTACCAGGGCCTCACCTGGGACCAGTTGGCCTTGGGAGACCCTACCAGCCCCTCACCTGGGACCAGTTGGCCTTGGGAGACCCTACCAGGGACCGTTGCCCCCGACAACACAGCTCCGAGGGTCACTGGGACGCACAAACCTCTCCACCAGGATAAGGTGACGATCCACAGAAAGGATCATATATAAATATATTTATAGCTATATAATCCTGTGTGCTTCTACTCTGCAGCCTTTATGTGTTCCACTTTCATACATATGTTCATTTCTTAGTCCAAGAAGCTGTAATAACTATATAATAATATAATATAACTGAACTGAAGGGAGTTTATATTTCTATATTTACTCACCAATAGAAGGATAAGAGTTTAAAATGCTGCAGTTAAACACATAAAACATAAAACATACAATCACTTTGCTTTTTGAGTCTTTAAAGTCAGTTTCAGTTTTATTTTTAATTATATTTATATTTATATCACACCTGTTTAATTTTAATTTATTTGTTTTTGTTCTGACTTTTATTTTATAAATGTGCAAAAAACCCCAATAAAAACATTTTAAACAAATCATGATGAAAGAGTTAATAACTATGAATCACACTACGGATCGATAAGCTCACTAAACATTTATAATAGAATAAAAACTAATAGAATAAAAACTTAAACTCGTCTTCAGTCACAAATAAACATGATTTATTATAAATGAAGTTTATTCTTTATGACTCTTATTATATACAGAATGAATGTCTCAGATATATTTCCTTTTAATATCTTCCTGGTTAAGATAAAATAAGATATTCCTTTTATAGATATTATACAGATTAAGGGAAGACGTCACATTTCAGGCTAAAAGAAAAAAGTCTGATTTTATTTACTGATTTTATTCTATTTAACTTCTTTTACTATGTTTTATTTTGTATATTCCATCTTATATTACATTACTGCTTTTATTTCTTTCCTCTTTCTTTTTTTTTATTAACATTTCTTTATTATTATTTTATGCTTTTATGTTCCTTTAATGTGAAGCTTGTCTGAAAGCTGCTATAAAATAAAGTTATGAACATTATAACTGAGTCTCTGTTTAAATATAACTATATATACTATACTATAACTATATATACTATAAACTATAACTATAACTATAACTATAACTATATATACTATAACTATATTATAACTATATATACTATAACTATAACTGTGAGTCTTTACCAGTGTAATAAGTTGATGAGATGTGATGACTGACTGTTTCGGTTCATGTGAAGCTTGTTTTTTATGTTTCTGTGTTTTGATGAATGAGATGTTTTTTGTTTTTCACCCCCCCCCCCCCCCCCCCCCCCCCTCCCCCTTCCTCCTCTATTCTTCCCCTCACCGCCTTAATTTCCTGATAACCTGTTAATTTTATTGTTTTTCACTCACATTACACGATTACTGCAACGACCCGGCGACTCAAATCACTTAATGCATGCTTATTGAGGCCAGGCACTCGCTCGGCCTCCTTTAGCCAAATGACTGTTGATATTTGCTTTTAATTTAAGCAATCCACTACAAGACTCATTAACATGCTGCTAGATTAACTGCTTCCAAGCTGAGGTTATCCGCCTCTTAATGCCCTTTCCATGGAGATAATCCCTGCTAACTTGGATTGGAGGCAACAATGAGATAAGCAGCGACGATGAAGAGATGAAGGAGAAGCTCTGATCTCATCCCACAATGATTGTTTTTCTCTTTTTGATTTCGCTGCAATTTGCTTAATTTGGGTTTTTATTGACCGTCAGCGTGTCACGAACCTTGAAGGCAGCACTGATCCTGCTGCACACACCTCACCTGTCATGTGACTCAACATGTGACTCAAGTTAAAACCAGTCTGAGGACAAATACTTTCATCTTATTATGAATAAATATAAAGAAATAAAAGATGGAATGAATGATGGAAATGTTTCTTATTATTTAACATGTTATAA
>NC_070591.1:798756-811256 GCF_027409825.1 Scomber japonicus | reverse complement strand
CTCTGCAACAACAGTCTCACTCTGCAACAGTCTCACTCTACAACAACAGTCTCACTCTACAACAGTCTCACTCTACAACAGTCTCACTCTACAACAGTCTCACTCTACAACAACAGTCTCACTCTACAACAGTCTCACTCTGCAACAGTCTCACTCTACAACAGTCTCACTCTACAACAACAGTCTCACTCTGCAACAGTCTCACTCTACAACAACAGTCTCACTCTACAACAGTCTCACTCTGCAACAGTCTCACTCTGCAACAGTCTCACTCTACAACAACAGTCTCACTCTACAACAACAGTCTCACTCTACAACAGTCTCACTCTGCAACAGTCTCACTCTACAACAGTCTCACTCTACAACAGTCTCACTCTGCAACAGTCTCACTCTGCAACAGTCTCACTCTACAACAACAGTCTCACTCTACAACAACAGTCTCAATCTGCAACAGTCTCACTCTGCAACAGTCTCACTCTGCAACAACAGTCTCACTCTGCAACAACAGTCTCACTCTGCAACAGTCTCACTACAACAGTCTCACTCTACAACAACAGTCTCACTCTGCAACAGTCTCACTATACAACAACAGTCTCACTCTGCAACAGTCTCACTCTGCAACAACAGTCTCACTCTACAACAGTCTCACTCTGCAACAGTCTCACTCTACAACAGTCTCACTCTACAACAACAGTCTCACTCTACAACAGTCTCACTCTACAACAGTCTCACTCTACAACAGTCTCACTCTGCAACAGTCTCACTCTACAACAACAGTCTCACTCTACAACAGTCTCACTCTACAACAACAGTCTCACTCTGCAACAGTCTCACTCTGCAACAACAGTCTCACTCTGCAACAGTCTCACTCTACAACAGTCTCACTCTACAACAACAGTCTCACTCTACAACAGTCTCACTCTACAACAACAGTCTCACTCTGCAACAGTCTCACTCTACAACAACAGTCTCACTCTACAACAGTCTCACTCTGCAACAGTCTCACTCTGCAACAGTCTCACTCTACAACAACAGTCTCACTCTACAACAACAGTCTCACTCTACAACAGTCTCACTCTGCAACAGTCTCACTCTACAACAGTCTCACTCTACAACAGTCTCACTCTGCAACAGTCTCACTCTACAACAGTCTCACTCTGCAACAGTCTCACTCTACAACAGTCTCACTCTACAACAGTCTCACTCTGCAACAGTCTCACTCTGCAACAGTCTCACTCTACAACAACAGTCTCACTCTACAACAACAGTCTCAATCTGCAACAGTCTCACTCTGCAACAGTCTCACTCTGCAACAACAGTCTCACTCTGCAACAACAGTCTCACTCTGCAACAGTCTCACTACAACAGTCTCACTCTACAACAACAGTCTCACTCTGCAACAGTCTCACTATACAACAACAGTCTCACTCTGCAACAGTCTCACTCTGCAACAACAGTCTCACTCTACAACAGTCTCACTCTGCAACAGTCTCACTCTACAACAGTCTCACTCTACAACAACAGTCTCACTCTACAACAGTCTCACTCTACAACAGTCTCACTCTACAACAGTCTCACTCTGCAACAGTCTCACTCTACAACAACAGTCTCACTCTACAACAGTCTCACTCTACAACAACAGTCTCACTCTGCAACAGTCTCACTCTGCAACAACAGTCTCACTCTGCAACAGTCTCACTCTACAACAGTCTCACTCTACAACAACAGTCTCACTCTACAACAGTCTCACTCTACAACAACAGTCTCACTCTGCAACAGTCTCACTCTACAACAACAGTCTCACTCTACAACAGTCTCAGTCTGCAACAGTCTCACTCTGCAACAGTCTCACTCTACAACAACAGTCTCACTCTACAACAACAGTCTCACTCTACAACAGTCTCACTCTGCAACAGTCTCACTCTACAACAGTCTCACTCTACAACAGTCTCACTCTGCAACAGTCTCACTCTACAACAGTCTCACTCTGCAACAGTCTCACTCTACAACAGTCTCACTCTACAACAACAGTCTCAATCTGCAACAGTCTCACTCTGCAACAACAGTCTCACTCTGCAACAACAGTCTCACTCTGCAACAGTCTCACTACAACAGTCTCACTCTACAACAACAGTCTCACTCTGCAACAGTCTCACTCTACAACAGTCTCACTCTACAACAGTCTCACTCTACAACAGTCTCACTCTACAACAACAGTCTCACTCTACAACAGTCTCACTCTACAACAGTCTCACTCTGCAACAACAGTCTCACTCTGCAACAACAGTCTCACTCTTCAACAGTCTCACTCTACAACAACAGTCTCACTCTACAACAGTCTCACTCTACAACAACAGTCTCACTCTGCAACAGTCTCACTCTACAACAACAGTCTCACTCTACAACAGTCTCACTCTGCAACAGTCTCACTCTGCAACAGTCTCACTCTACAACAACAGTCTCACTCTACAACAACAGTCTCACTCTACAACAGTCTCACTCTGCAACAGTCTCACTCTACAACAGTCTCACTCTACAACAGTCTCACTCTGCAACAGTCTCACTCTACAACAGTCTCACTCTGCAACAGTCTCACTCTACAACAGTCTCACTCTGCAACAGTCTCACTCTGCAACAGTCTCACTCTACAACAACAGTCTCAATCTGCAACAGTCTCACTCTGCAACAACAGTCTCACTCTGCAACAACAGTCTCACTCTGCAACAGTCTCACTACAACAGTCTCACTCTACAACAACAGTCTCACTCTGCAACAGTCTCACTCTACAACAGTCTCACTCTACAACAGTCTCACTCTACAACAACAGTCTCACTCTGCAACAGTCTCACTCTACAACAGTCTCACTCTACAACAGTCTCACTCTGCAACAGTCTCACTCTGCAACAGTCTCACTCTGCAACAGTCTCACTCTACAACAGTCTCACTCTGCAACAACAGTCTCACTCTGCAACAGTCTCACTCTACAACAACAGTCTCACTCTACAACAGTCTCACTCTACAACAGTCTCACTCTACAACAACAGTCTCACTCTGCAACAGTCTCACTCTACAACAGTCTCACTCTACAACAGTCTCACTCTGCAACAACAGTCTCACTCTACAACAGTCTCACTCTACAACAACAGTCTCACTCTACAACAACAGTCTCACTCTACAACAACAGTCTCACTCTACAACAGTCTCACTATACAACAACAGTCTCACTCTACAACAACAGTCTCACTCTACAACAGTCTCACTCTACAACAACAGTCTCACTCTACAACAGTCTCACTATACAACAACAGTCTCACTCTACAACAGTCTCACTATACAACAACAGTCTCACTCTACAACAACAGTCTCACTCTACAACAGTCTCACTATACAACAACAGTCTCACTCTACAACAACAGTCTCACTCTACAACAGTCTCACTCTACAACAGTCTCACTCTGCATCAACAGTCTCACTCTACAACAGTCTCACTCTACAACAGTCTCACTCTGCATCAACAGTCTCACTCTGCAACAGTCTCACTCTACAACAACAGTCTCACTCTACAACAGTCTCACTCTGCAACAGTCTCACTCTGCAACAACAGTCTCACTCTACAACAGTCTCACTCTACAACAGTCTCACTCTGCAACAACAGTCTCACTCTACAACAACAGTCTCACTCTACAACAACAGTCTCACTCTACAACAGTCTCACTCTGCATCAACAGTCTCACTCTACAACAGTCTCACTCTACAACAGTCTCACTCTGCATCAACAGTCTCACTCTGCAACAGTCTCACTCTACAACAACAGTCTCACTCTACAACAGTCTCACTCTGCAACAGTCTCACTCTGCAACAACAGTCTCACTCTACAACAGTCTCACTCTACAACAGTCTCACTCTGCAACAACAGTCTCACTCTACAACAGTCTCACTCTACAACAACAGTCTCACTCTACAACAGTCTCACTATACAACAACAGTCTCACTCTACAACAACAGTCTCACTCTACAACAGTCTCACTCTGCATCAACAGTCTCACTCTACAACAGTCTCACTCTACAACAGTCTCACTCTGCATCAACAGTCTCACTCTGCAACAGTCTCACTCTACAACAACAGTCTCACTCTACAACAGTCTCACTCTGCAACAGTCTCACTCTGCAACAACAGTCTCACTCTACAACAGTCTCACTCTACAACAGTCTCACTCTGCAACAGTCTCACTCTGCAACAACAGTCTCCCTCTACAACAACAGTCTCACTCTACAACAACAGTCTCACTCTACAACAACAGTCTCACTCTACAACAGTCTCACTCTACAACAACAGTCTCACTCTGCAACAGTCTCACTCTGCAACAACAGTCTCACTCTACAACAGTCTCACTCTACAACAGTCTCACTCTGCAACAGTCTCACTCTGCAACAACGGTCTCACTCTCAGGTTTAATAATCAATGACCTGCGGATCAATTAATGAACGTAAAGCATCTCAGTGTGTTTTCTGTGTGAGAGTCACAGACTGAGACTGATCTGTGTTAATGTTAGACACACACACACACACACACACACACACACACACACACACACACACACACACACACACACACACACACACACACACACACACTGGAGGTCAGGATTAGGGTCAGAGAGGAGGAGGAGGAGGAGGAGGATGAAGGTCAGCAGGTTAAAGTTTCTCCTCTGCTGATGAGAAAGTAGAAGCGATCACTTTCTGCAGGTGATCATTAATCATCATCTCAATCAAATATTTAAATATCTGCAGCTTTGATTGGCTCCTCACAGGAAGTCACTAATTGAATCCACAGAAGAAGAAAACAACGCGTGTGTGAGCAGTTGTAAATTAGCATCATGCGGCACGCGTTGCCTCACGCCGCATCACGCCGCATCACGCTGCCTCACGCGTCCAGACGGTTACTGTAGATGTTTAATCATTAGCCATTAGAGCTAATGGCAGCAGGCAGACTGTAGCTTTCTCTGGATGCTGTTGTTTGTCTGGCTGGGACTTTAAACATGAGATTACAAAATGTAAATGAGGGTTGGTGGTGTGTGAGTGTGTGTGTGCATGTATGTGTATGTGTGTGTGTGTGTGTGCGGGGGGGGGGCTCATATAAGAGTATATGGTCCAGACTTCCAGACAGTCTAATTTAAAAGTTTAATCCCGACCCTGGACGTGTTTACATCACTGAATTAGGTTAATCTAGCCACATATTTGCATAAATGTGCATTTATGAATAATTAGTGGGCCACAGGGGCTGCAGGAGGGGGGGTGGGGCTGGTGGTGGACGTGGTGTCAGGGGCTGGTGGTGGACGTGGTGTCGGGGTGGGGGGGGGGGCTGGTGGTGGACGTGGTGGCTGGTGGTGGACGTGGTGTCGGGGGGCCGGGGGGGCTCGCACGCGTGGCCAGACTATTGTTGCCGTTGACGACGGTGAACAATGGAGCAGAGAAAACAATGAACAACAAAAACCCGGCAGAGCTCCGTCTGCTACTGACACCAGCAGCAGCCCGACCCTAACTGCTGCTTTAATTAGTCTCATTAACACACACACACACACACACACACACACACACACACACACATACACAGAGATACACACACACACACATACACAGAGATACACACACACACACACACAGAGACACACACACACACACACACACACACACACACACACACACACACACACACACACACACACACACACACACACACACATACACAGAGAGACACACACACACAGAGAGAGACACACACACAGAGAGAGACACACACACACACACACACACACACACACACACACACACACACACAGAGAGACACACACACACACACACACACACACACACACACACACACACACACACACACACACACACTGACTTGTTTTAACTGAGAATAAAAAGATTGTTTAAGTTTAAACAAATTGAATTTCATCAGAAAACTGATTTTAAACACGAGAAAAGAAAAAAGTTTAAAACATAAAAACATAAAATCTGCTCCTTTAAACTTTAAAATATAAATCAACATGTTGAGTTATATTAAGTTTATACGTTTAAACTGATAAATGAATATATAGTTTATAGATTTATAAACTAAACTATGGATTTATATTAATATATTAACTTTTATACATCTAACTGATTTAGTGAAGTTATATATTTAAGTTTAAAGATGAATTTTGGATTAAAATAGTAATTAAATAGATTTATACTGAAGTCAGCTGATGGCACTAAATCATTAAAATGTGTTTAATTCAACATTAAGTTTAATTTCAGACCATAAAGATTAAACATATTAAACATATTAATGTATGAATTGTTGTAACAGGTGTTTAATCGTCTCAAACAGACTTTACCGCTCAGATAAATGAATAATTAGCTGCGGTTGTTTCGGCGCTCTTTGGCCTCCGTACGTTTGGCAACAGATTGTAGAAACAGTCACTTTCTCCCTGATGAGTCTTTATGGCTCTCATGGGGAACACGCCCCCTCTTTTCACTGCCGGCACGGCCACGCCGAAATAATCAATGAACCGATCGGGGGGGAGGTTTGAGTGTGTGTGTGTGTGTGTGGGGGGGGGGGGGGGGGGCGCTGGGGGCGGAGTTGGGGGGGGGGGGTCATGAAAGTTTAATTAGATGTGAAGAGGAACGGCTCTGCTGCTGCTAATAGCTAATATCGTAGAATACAGCTGAGATCATTCAGTTTTATTCATCTGGATCTTCAGCTGTGACTCCAAACACCCCCCCCCCCCAACCCCCCACCCCCCCACTCACCAACCCTACTCTGAGGACCTTCGCTGCATGTCAGCCACCCCCCCCCCCCCACCCCACACACACACACTTCCTCTCTCTCCTATGTTTCCTGTCAGTCTACTGCTGAATAAAAAACATCTATCATCATCACCAACACCGGACCCCCGCAGGTTTCTGTCCTCAGCCCTTTTCTCTGCAGAGACCCTAACCCTCTATATCAACTGACTGAATCAGCCCATCACCAACCACCACATACTACAGGTGTTCAGATGACACTGCCATCCTAGGTCTGCTCAGTGACACTACCATCCTAGGTCTGCTCAGTGACACTGCCATCCTAGGTCTGCTCAGTGACACTGCCATCCTAGGTCTCCTAGGTCTGCTCCGTGACACTACCATCCTAGGTCTGCTCCGTGACACTACCATCCTAGGTCTGCTCAGTGACACTACCATCCTAGGTCTGCTCAGTGACACTGCCATCCTAGGTCTGCTCAGTGACCCTGCCATCCTAGGTCTGCTCAGTGACACTGCCATCCTAGGTCTGCTCAGTGACACTGCCATCCTAGGTCTGCTCAGTGACACTGCCATCCTAGGTCTGCTCAGTGACACTGCCATCCTAGGTCTGCTCAGTGACACTGCCATCCTAGGTCTGCTTACTGCCTACCAACGGTCCATCTCTCAGTGTTGCACCAATAACTTTCTGGAACTGAACGTGGTCAAAACAAAAGAAATGGTCATCCACACTTCACACACCCCCATCTGGACCAGACCCCACCCACATCTGGACTGGTTCCCACCCCCATCCGGACCGGACCCCACCCGGACCGGCTGCTCCCCACCTCCATCTATAACCAATCAGTTGAACAGGTCAGCCACTTCAAATACCTCGGACTCACCGTAGACACTAAACTGACATTTGATCAACACACCACCAACATTCACTAAAGGTCCCAACCTCCATGTCACCTTCTGTCACTACTGTACACCACCAGCATCATCCAACCATCCTCCTGGACTGCTCACCATGTTTCTACTCACCATGTTTCTGCTCACCATGTTTCTATGCTGTCCATCACCAACAGAAACTAACTGAAAATAACACACACCGCATCCAAGATCATTAACCATCCCACACCCAACCTCACCAAGCTCTACCACACCGAGCTCCACCATCCCACACCCAACCTCACCGAGCTCCACCATCCCACACCCAACCTCACCGAGCTCCACCTCACCGAGCTCAACCTCACCGAGCTCCACCTCACCGAGCTCAACCTCACCGAGCCCCACCTCACCGAGCTCCACCATCCCACACTCAACCACACCGAGCTCCACCTCACCGAGCTCAACCTCACCGAGCCCCACCACACCGAGCTCCACCATCCCACACCCAACCACACCGAGCTCCACCTCACCGAGCTCCACCACACCGAGCTCCACCTCACCGAGCTCAACCATCCCACACCCAACCACACCGAGCTCCACCTCACCGAGCTCCACCTCACCGAGCTCCACCTCACCGAGCCCAACCACACCGAGCTCCACCTCACCGAGCTCCACCTCACCGAGCTCCACCTCACCGAGCCCGACCTCACCGAGCTCCAACTCACCGAGCTCCACCTCACCGAGCTCTACCTCACCGAGCTCCACCTCACCGAGCTCTACCACACCGAGCTCCAACTCACCGAGCTCAACCTCACCGAGCTCAACCTCACCGAGCTCAACCATCCCACACCCAACCACACCGAGCTCCACCTCACCGAGCTCCACCTCACCGAGCTCCACCTCACCAAGCCCAACCACACCGAGCTCCACCTCACCGAGCTCCACCTCACCGAGCTCCACCTCACCGAGCCCGACCTCACCGAGCTCCACCTCACCGAGCTCCACCTCACCGAGCTCTACCACACCGAGCTCCACCTCACCGAGCTCTACCACACCGAGCTCCAACTCACCGAGCTCAACCTCACCGAGCTCAACCTCACCGAGCTCAACCATCACACACCCAACCTCACCGAGCTCAACCATCACACACCCAACCACACCAAGCTCAACCACACCAAGCTCAACCACACCAAGCTCAACCTCAACGAGCTCAACCTCAACGAGCTCAACCTCACCGAGCTCAACCATCCCACACCCAACCACACTGAGCTCAACCACAGAGTGTCACACGCCTCACACAAGCAATAACTAACGACCCGGATCACCTCTCTATCTATCCATCCATGCCAACAAAATCTTAAAAAATAAATCAAACGTTAAACATTAATGTTCGAGGGTGAGCCTCAGAAAACAGGACAGCTGGTTGAGGCGGTGGATTACAAAACTACATTACAAAATGGTCTGCATATTTAGCAAATTATCAATTAGCATTCCCAAATACAGCTGCCATGTAACAATGTAGGAGCCTTATATCAGATGTACATCACATAAAATAATTAAACAGTTGAACCTCTATTAACCACTTAACACACGCCCCTGTTTTTTATGCTGTTAGCCTAAACGACATGCCCAAGTTGTGAGCATCACAGATCCCACATAGTTTGAGACTCAGAGATGTGTCTGGTATCATTGGAAAGGAAACACTCTCAGGATTCTTGTAAAAGTGTCTGTGTGATTCTGTGACTTACTGACAAAGAGTGGTAGAGGTTACAATGATGGGGTTGTTTACTCGCCCATAGGTTTGCCTTTACAATGACATGTGTACAGACATTCAGGGACCTCTCAGGGTTAGGGGTTGGGGGGGGCAGGGTTAGGGGTCAGGGACCTCTCAGCAGGATATAGACACAATGAGGCCACAGCCACAGGTCTTGGCTTCATGCAGTCCAAATTTGGAGTCAAAAGAGTTATTTTTCAACAGGTATGTCCATGCGTTTTCCTCAGGTCCTTTTTGGAGACTCCAAATGGACACTTGGTTACCATGGTTACCAAAGCTGTATAACCACAATCAAACACCTATAACTTCAATCAAAGCCATGTCGTCATTGTCGTCGGTCACATGTCCTCATTGGCTTTGGAGACATGTACTGCCTGATCCTGAGCACCGATTGGCTTGTGTGTGGTGTCGTCAGAAGCAGAAGAGGCTCACGGTCGTAAACATCTAGTCACGTGTACTCTGAGATGGACGTGCAGGTCAGGAAATGACGTAAACGGACCGTATATGGTTTGTTATTTGTGTTATTACGTTACGTGTTGGACTAAATACATGTTGACATATTGAGGAAAGTATTTTAGTTTTATGGAAACAGATTTCATATTTCAGCAGAATGGATACTTGGCGAGCTGTACAGAAAGTCCTGAGTCATAAGATGATCGTTGTGGATAAAGGGAAGACTTTGAAGGTATGTAGCATTATAGCTGTTAGCTTACTTTAGCTGAGTGGCTAGCCGAGCTAACCGCTAATACTATTACGGCTGTGAGCAACCATATAAGTCGTGAGTGGTCTTGAATGAATCAGGACAATCTAAGCTTTCCAACAATGTACGGCATGAATATATATGTTTAAGGGTTGGTGTTTAAAACATCCAGAAGAACTTGTGGCTACCTCCTAACATCCGTCCCGTCCCATAGACGGAACAGTGAGTTTTAAGAGGTTAACAAGGCATGGTTACACCCACAGTAAGAGCTAAGTTAACCCATTAGCATCACAAACTGGAGTACAATCATTATTCATGAACAATGTGTAACGGGCACTCACATTGGAGCCTTAGGTACATTATCTACAGTAAACAGAGCTGCAACACATCGCTAGCAGTCACTTAGCTCCAGTGCTAGTAATAAACAGAGCTAACAGCTACTTAGCTAACTCACAGTACACAGAAAATATGTTATGTAACACGAACTGAAAGAATAGAATAGAATAGAAATATCCACAAGTACCAAGCAGAGACACTTACATTCTTCAGGAAGGCACACAGGATAAGGAACAGCTTCAGTCTGCTCTGCTGCTTTACCAGCCCGCGTTACCGTGTCTGGCCAGCAGGTGGCGCCTCACCTCTAGTACTTTACCAGCCCGCGTTACCGTGTCTGACCAGCAGGTGGCGCCTCACCTCTAGTACTTTACCAGCCTGCGTTACCGTCTCTGACCAGCAGGTGGCGCCTCACCTCTAGTACTTTACCAGCCTGCGTTACCGTCTCTGACCAGCAGGTGGCGCCTCACCTCTAGTACTTTACCAGCCCGCGTTACCGTCTCTGACCAGCAGGTGGCGCCTCACCTCTAGTACTTTACCAGCCCGCGTTACCGTCTCTGACCAGCAGGTGGCGCCTCACCTCTAGTACTTTACCAGCCCGCGTTACCGTCTCTGACCAGCAGGTGGCGCCTCACCTCTAGTACTTTACCAGCCCGCGTTACCGTCTCTGACCAGCAGGTGGCGCCTCACCTCTAGTACTTTACCAGCCCGCGTTACCGTGTCTGACCAGCAGGTGGCGCCTCACCTCTAGTACTTTACCAGCCCGCGTTACCGTCTCTGACCAGCAGGTGGCGCCTCACCTCTAGTACTTTACCAGCCCGCGTTACCGTCTCTGACCAGCAGGTGGCGCCTCACCTCTAGTACTTTACCAGCCCGCGTTACCGTCTCTGACCAGCAGGTGGCGCCTCACCTCTAGTACTTTACCAGCCTGCGTTACCGTCTCTGACCAGCAGGTGGCGCCTCACCTCTAGTACTTTACCAGCCTGCGTTACCGTCTCTGACCAGCAGGTGGCGCCTCACCTCTAGTACTTTACCAGCCCGCGTTACCGTCTCTGACCAGCAGGTGGCGCCAATTAAAATATCTTTAATCACCTTTCTGTCACATCCTGTTGGTAGCTCGTGTTTTATTTTGAAGTTATTCTCCCTTTACTTCCTGTGTTTCACCTGTCTACTTCCTCTCACCTGTGTTTAGTGATGACGTCATCATGTTTATAAAGGTTTGGTTTCAGGTCTCTGGTTGTTCTTCTGCTTTATCGTGTAACTAGTGACAGAAAGTCTTTATGGTGTAACTAGTGACAGAAAGTCTTTATGGTGTAACTAGTGACAGAAAGTCTTTATGGTGTAACTAGTGACAGAAAGTCTTTATGGTGTAACTAGTGACAGAAAGTCTTCATGGTGTAACTAGTGACAGAAAGTCTTTATGGTGTAACTAGTGACAGAAAGTCTTTATGGTGTAACTAGTGACAGAAAGTCTTCATGGTGTAACTAGTGACAGAAAGTCTTCATGGTGTAACTAGTGACAGAAAGTCTTTATGGTGTAACTAGTGACAGAAAGTCTTTATGGTGTAACTAGTGACAGAAAGTCTTTATCGTGTAACTAGTGACAGAAAGTCTTCATGGTGTAACTAGTGACAGAAAGTCTTCATGGTGTAACTAGTGACAGAAAGTCTTTATGGTGTAACTAGTGACAGAAAGTCTTTATGGTGTAACTAGTGACAGAAAGTCTTCATGGTGTAACTAGTGACAGAAAGTCTTTATGGTGTAACTAGTGACAGAAAGTCTTTATGGTGTAACTAGTGACAGAAAGTCTTCATGGTGTAACTAGTGACAGAAAGTCTTTATGGTGTAACTAGTGACAGAAAGTCTTCATGGTGTAACTAGTGACAGAAAGTCTTTATGGTGTAACTAGTGACAGAAAGTCTTCATGGTGTAACTAGTGACAGAAAGTCTTTATGGTGTAACTAGTGACAGAAAGTCTTTATGGTGTAACTAGTGACAGAAAGTCTCATGGTGTAACTAGTGATGTAAAGC
>NC_070591.1:763756-791256 GCF_027409825.1 Scomber japonicus | reverse complement strand
GCCGCTGATCCCCGGGCCTTATAAAGCTGCTCTCCTCTCCTCCTCTTCATCTTCATCTTCCTCTCTCAGCATGATGATGTCCGGTCGCGAGGAACCGGAGGAGAAACCGAGAGTCCGGATGTTCTCTCCCGGTTTCAGTCTGGACAAGTCCCGGTTACACGGCTCCGGGTTCCGGTCTAAAGGCTTCGCCATCACGGACCTGCTGGGCCTGGAGCCTCCGGTCCCGGGGCCCCCCCCCCACCGAGCCACCGGGGCCCGGGGCCGGTGGTGGTGGGGGGGGCGGGGGCCTGGCCGGGTTCTCCTTCCAGGGACAGTCGCTCCCGCTCGGCCTCGGCTTCCTCTGCAGCCTCGCGGCGCAGCAGCCCACCGGGGGCTCGTGCTTCCTACCGGGACACCTGCCGCTGCTGCAGGCGCGCGCGGACAGCTCGTACCTGCACAACCTGGAGACAGCGCGGGAAAACTACTCTGGTACGAGCCTGGTTCGGGTCAGCACCTGTTGTCTTGTTTTTATCTTTATTTAGTTTTTCAGTTTGTTTTTTATTCCAGAAACTTTCCTCATATCCTCCAGAGGATTTAAACCACTTATTAATATTAATATTATTAATATTATAATTATTATAGTTTATAAAAGTTAATAAATTAGTTTTAATCTTTATTTAGTTTGAGGTAGTTTAACATGATGATGATGATGATGATGATGATGATGATGAAGGTTATTCTTAGTTTTAATGTTTCAGGTTTGAATCAGTAGAATAAAACTGACTCTGTGTTAAATATAAATATAAATAATATAAATATAAATATAAATATAAATATAAATATAATAATATAAATATAAACCTTATCTCAGTGGTTTTTGGTGTCTGAACTCTAATAACCCCCCCCCCCCCCCCCCCCCCACTGCTGCTGCTGCGTCGCTCGGGTTGTTTCGGCTGAACTCGTTTAATCTGCTTTTTATGTTTTTATTCTTTAATCTGTTTAAAATGTTTTTAATCTTTTATTTTTCGTTCCGTTAAAACACAAAGTTTATTATTTATATTATTATTATTTATATTTATCTTTTTATTCAGTTTAAAGAACTTTAACTGATTTTTAGTGTTTCTCGTGTTTATATGTTTATTTATATTAATATTAATATAAACTCTGTCCTCTGCTCTGAGTTTATATTTATATTATTATTATTTATTATTATTATTTATATTTATGATCTTTTCTCTTTGATTTAAACTCGCTTAGTTTAGTCTCGTTTCGTGTTATTTTAGTTTCTTCACATTAAATCAGATTAATTATATTTAATATTTCATCAGTTTCTGTTTTTAGAATTAAAACAAAACGACTTAAATATTAATATCATGTTTATAATGTTTTAATATTTTAATGTTTAATACTTTAATGTTTTAATGTCTCTATATGTTCATCAGACGGGTTGCGTTGTTAATAATTATTAAGTTTTCATTTTAAACTAAATTAAACTCTACTTGAATAATAATGAGTTTTATTGTCAGTAGTGATTATTATATTTATTATATTTATTATATTTATTGAGCAGCAGTTTTAACGTGATTATAATATTTATGTGTTATTAGATGAAGAATGTCTCTCTGACCGGAACGACTCCAAAAACTCTGCAAACTCTCAGAAGAGAAAGAAGCGAAGACACAGGTGAGAAACATACCTTATTAATTATTATTAATTATTATTATTATTAGTTATTATTCATTTATTATTATTATAAAGTCTGAAACTGCCAAAAATGACCTTCTATTAATGTTTATATTATATATGATTTACTGTAATGTCCGCGAGCTGATCAGCTGATTTTATCTTTTCGGTTCGTCTTGTCTTTTATTCTTATTATAATTAATATTATTATTCTTATTATTATTATTATTATTAATATCTGATAATAATCTCCTCCAGTCATTAATGGAGAGTTTAATATTCAGCAGAACTTTTAATAAACATGTTTTAATTCTGATTTATTTATTTATTTATTTTAATTCAGCAGAAATAAAAACATGAAGCGTTTTATTTAAATAACCGGAAGAAGAGTTTACACATTTAAATATTAAATATTAAATATTAAATATGAATAATGACTCCTCGTTAAAGGGATGAACGGATATTAACGGAAGAAATGGCGCGAAATTCACATTGATTGATTTAAACTTGTAACTATTTAATTGATTGATCCTGATCACGTGCTCATGTTTAATATGAGCTGATCACGTGCTCATGTTTAATATGAGCTGATCACGTGCTCATGTTTAATATGAACTGATCACGTGCTCATGTTTAATATGAACTGATCACGTGCTCATGTTTAATATGAACTGATCACGTGCTCATTGATCACGTGATGACTGATTATTGATCTCTGGTGTTTTTTAGGACGGTGTTTACGTCACATCAGCTGGAGGAGCTCGAGAAGGCTTTCCACGAGGCTCACTATCCGGACGTGTACGCGCGCGAGATGCTCGCGATGAAGACCGAGCTGCCGGAGGACCGGATACAGGTATGACGTCATCTGCCTTTTATAACGACATTATCTAGAATTAAACAGTTCAAGTTGAATTATGACGTCAGAGTAAAATATAAAATTAAAAAAAAACAGTTTCACATTAAAAGTTTGAAATATAAAAAAAAATAAAAAATAGTAAAAATAGTAAAATAAATTAAATACTTTTACTTTGAAATTCAAACATGTTGATATTATTTTATTTTATTAAATTATTGGAGGAAGTGTTTCCCAACATGAGGGTCGGGGTCCTTCAGGGGGTCGAAACGGAAAGAAGGAAAATATATAAAATCTTAATTTAAACTTTTTCATCAGCTGAGTCAAAAATAAACATAAAAACACCTTCAAGTTATTTTCTTCTTCTTTTTAAACTCGTCTGCAGTTTGTTAAATGAATGAAATGATTTTAAATCTGAGGTTTAAATGAGTCGCTGTCTGCTTCAAGAATTAAGAAGTTTAAACTTTTAATAATATTTAAATTAAATAAAACTAAAAGAGAACTACAAAATAAACTGTTTTAATTTAAATATTAATAAAACATGAGAACAAATTTAACTGAAACGTTCTCATTTTTACACTTTAACAAACTCTCTGAGCTCTCTGTGCTTTTATTGTGAAGGTCTGGTTCACTCTCTGACCTCCGTACAGCAGTCTGAGCTCTCTGTGCTTTTATTGTGAAGGTCTGGTTCACTCTCTGACCTCCGTACAGCAGTCTGAGCTCTCTGTGCTTTTATTGTGAAGGTCTGGTTCACTCTCTGACCTCCGTACAGCAGTCTGAGCTCTCTGTGCTTTTATTGTGAAGGTCTGGTTCACTCTCTGACCTCCTTACAGCAGTCTGAGCTCTCTGTGCTTTTATTGTGAAGGTCTGGTTCACTCTCTGACCTCCGTACAGCAGTCTGAGCTCTCTGTGCTTTTATTGTGAAGGTCTGGTTCACTCTCTGACCTCCGTACAGCAGTCTGACCTCTCTGTGCTTTTATTGTGAAGGTGTATTTCACTCTCTGACCTCTCTGTGCTTTTATTGTGAAGGTGTATTTCACTCTCTGACCTCTCTGTGCTTTTATTGTGGAGGTGTATTCCACTCTGTGACCTCTCTGTGCTTTTATTGTGGAGGTGTATTCCACTCTGTGACCTCTCTGTGCTTTTATTGTGGAGGTGTGGTTCTCTCTCTGACCTCGCTGTGCTTTTATTGTGAAGGTGTGGTTCCAGAACCGGCGTGCTAAGTGGAGGAAGCGTGAGAAGTGTTGGGGCCGCAGCAGCGTGATGGCGGAGTACGGTCTGTACGGCGCCATGGTGCGTCACTCCATCCCGCTCCCCGAGTCCATCCTCAACTCCGCCAAGAACGGCATGATGGGGTCCTGCGCCCCCTGGCTGCTCGGTGAGCCGCATGCACGTCAGTACTACACACTATACACACTATACACACTACACACACTATACACACTATACACACTACACACTATACACACTATACACACTATACACACTATCTACTACACACTATACACACTATACACACTACACACACTATACACACTATACACACTACACACACTATACACACTATACACACTACACACTATACACACTATACACACTATACACACCCTGGCTGCTCGGTGAGCCGCATGCACGTCAGTACTACACACTATACACACTATACACACTACACACACTATACACACCATGTACTACACACTATACACACTATACACACTACACACACTATACACACCATGTACTACACACTATACACACTATACACACTACACACACTATACACACCATGTACTACACACTATACACACTACACACACTATACACACTATACACACCATGTACTACACACTATACACACTATACACACTATACACACTATACACACTATACACACTATACACACTATCTACTACACACTATACACACTATACACACCATGTACTACACACTATACACACTATACACACTATACACACCATGTACTACACACTATACACACTACACACACTATACACACTATACACACTATACACACTATACACACCATGTACTACACACTATACACACTATACACACTATACACACTATACACACTATACACACTATCTACTACACACTACACACACTATACACACTATACACACCATGTACTACACACTATACACACTATACACACTACACACACCATGTACTACACACTATACACACTATACACACCATATATACACACTATACACACTATACACACCATCTACTACACACTATACACACTATACACACTATACACACTACACACACCATGTACTACACACTATACACACTATACACACTATATATACACACTACACACACCATGTACTACACACTACACACACCATGTACTACACACTACACACACCATGTACTACACACTACACACACCATGTACTACACACTATACACACTATACACACTACACACACTATACACACTATACACACTACACACTATACACACTATACACACTATACACACTATACACACTATACACACTATCTACTACACACTATACACACTATACACACTACACACTATACACACTATACACACTACACACTATACACACTATACACACTACACACTATACACACTATACACACTATACACACTACACACACTATACACACCATGTACTACACACTATACACACTATACACACTACACACACTATACACACCATGTACTACACACTATACACACTATACACACTATACACACCATGTACTACACACTATACACACTATACACACTATACACACTATACACACTATACACACTATACACACTATCTACTACACACTATACACACTATACACACCATGTACTACACACTATACACACTATACACACTATACACACCATGTACTACACACTATACACACTACACACACTATACACACTATACACACTATACACACTATACACACCATGTACTACACACTATACACACTATACACACTATACACACTATACACACTATACACACTATCTACTACACACTACACACACTATACACACTATACACACCATGTACTACACACTATACACACTATACACACTATACACACTACACACACCATGTACTACACACTATACACACTATACACACCATATATACACACTATACACACTATACACACCATCTACTACACACTATACACACTATACACACTATACACACTACACACACCATGTACTACACACTATACACACTATACACACTATATATACACACTACACACACCATGTACTACACACTACACACACCATGTACTACACACTACACACACCATGTACTACACACTACACACACCATGTACTACACACCAACCCAGTACACACATATATTTAATGTTTAATGTGTAAACCTTCCTGTCTCCTCTAATTAAACCTGAATGTTTCATATTTAAACATATTTAATAATATTTAATAATATTTAATATTTAATAATATTTAACTGCTCTCTAAAGATAATGTGAATAAAGTTAAAGTTTAAAAGTTGTAGAGACAAAGTTGGTAGGGTCACGTCCCGACCGTCCCCATGGAAACCTACGAACATGATGTTTAATAATATTTAATAATATTTAAACATATTTAATAATATGTATTAATATCTACTTCCTGTCTCCTCTCATTAAACATGTGTATTAATATCTACTTCCTGTTTCCTCTCATTAAACATGTGTATTAATATCTACTTCCTGTTTCCTCTCATTAAACATGTGTATTAATATCTACTTCCTGTTTCCTCTCATTAAACATGTGTATTAATATCTACTTCCTGTTTCCTCTCATTAAACATGTGTATTAATATCTACTTCCTGTTTCCTCTCATTAAACATGTGTATTAATATCTACTTCCTGTTTCCTCTCATTAAACATGTGTATTAATATCTACTTCCTGTTTCCTCTCAGGGATGCACAAGAAGTCTCTGGAGATGTCTAAGAAGTGTTCCAGTCCGCCTCCGTCCGACTCTTTCTGTGAAGCCTCTGAGCGGCGGGCCGGAGGGGGGGTAGGAGGGGGAGGGGGGGCAGGGGGGGGGGGACAGCCGGGAGGAGGAACAGCGGACCGGCAGGGAGGAAGAGGAGCCGCTGGAGGAGGAAGAGGAAGAGGAAGAGGAAGTGGCCATCGATCTGTCCAGCTCGTCCAAACAGCAGCAGCAGGAGGAGCTAAGGCCCGCCTCCTCATCGCCACGGCGACAGAGCGGCAGCAGCAGCCAATCAGAACACAGCTGAGGGTGGGAGGATGAAGATGATGATGATGATGATGATGAAGATGATGATGATGATGATGATGTCACTGTGTGTGTTTCTTCCTGTTTTATATCCTGGTTGTTTTTGGTATCAGAGACTTTGATGTTTCCTTCCTGTCGGTTCCTGTGGATGAATGAATGTAACTCAGATATTTAAATTATTATTATTATTAATATTATTATTCTGTACAGCTTCAATAAAAACAAAGTATTTTTACAATCTTGGTTTTATGGTTTTTATTTTGATTATTCAACTTTAACTGATTATAATTTTGGCAGCTTCAGGCCTCCGTACATCACCCCATAACCCCATAAATAAACTGAGTTAGGATTATTATAATTTAGATTTAAAACATTATTATTTCATATTAAACACTTAGTGCAGATTAGACCCATTGATTCAGTAAATAATAAACTATATTATAATAATTATAATTATAATGATATAATAATTATAACAGGAACAGCCGGAGAGTTTAACCCTCCCGTCGTCCTCCAGGGTCAGATTAACCCGTCTCTTTCCTTCCTTCCTTCCTTCCTTACTCCTTTCCTTCCATCCATCCATCCTTCCTTCCTTCCTTCCTTCCTTCCTTCCTACCTTCCTTCCTTCCTTCCTTCCTTCCTTCCTTCCTTCCTTCCTTCCTTCCTTCCTTCCTACCTTCCTTCCTTCTCTCCTTCCTTCCTTCCTTCCTCTTTTCCTCCTTTCCTTCCTTGACCTGAGAACAACAGGAGGGTTAATATAACTCAACTTTATTTATGTTTGTGTGTTTAGATATAGTTTATTTATTGATTCATTATGTTCATATTTTATTGTGAAAGGGCCTCTACATGTTCATGAAGAAATATAATATATAAAGTCCTTTATATGTATATGTTATATCTCCTCTCTGTATATAAAGACCTTGATATGTATATATTTTATCTCTATAAAGATAAAAAGACTTATTGATCCCACAGTGAGAAATGAGGGTTAGGGTTATCTGCTCTCTCTCCACCAGGGGGCGACACACTTCTGTTCTCTGTGTTCTTCCTACAAAGTTTATATTTTAAATTAATATTAAACTCTGAGTCAGAGAACAATGAAACATTTCATTATATAATTAATACATTAATAATATATCGATTTATTTATTTATATATTTATGTATTTTATTGTTTTAATTTCAACAGGAAAATGTATTTTTTCCGTCGGATGAGACAACTACGTCACTTCCTGCCTCTGCATTAGCCTGATTAGCCGTTTGGTTGCTAAGCTAGCCGGATTCCCGGTACCGGAGCCGGTACGATGCGGGATTTAACGGCTTTTAAACGGGAGCTCCGACTCGTCATCGCCTCTCTGGCCAAGCAGCTGCTGTCCGAGTCTTTCACCGCCAAACACAAACTTCCTGTTCACGAACAAAACCGCGAAACTGAGGTAAGCTAGCGGCTAACGGCTAAACGGGATGGAATGCGGAAGCTCCGGGTGTGACGTCAGTAGGACGTTTTAGGTTTAGGTTAGTTTTATTTTTCCGATCATTTACAAAATAAATGAATAATAAACAACATGAATACTTTCTTTGACAAAGTAAACATTAACTAAATGATGAGATACAGAAACCAAAGTTAATATATCATCATTCTTTCCTCATCACTGTTTGTTTCTCTTACTAATTAATTAATATCTCTTTTATTCTCTTTTATTTTCTTTGACTGATAAAAAGATTCAGACTGAAGAGATTATTTTGTCCCTTTTTAAAACATGAATCACATTTCTTCAAAATAAACTTCAGTCAGTAGCAGCGGCTTTTAAACATGACAAAGTAAAATAATGAACTATTTAAGTTCTCATAACAAAATAAAAGCATTAATATCTAGATACTAGATTTCAACAATTAAAAAAAGAAAAAAATAGGGCTGCAACTAACGATTATTTTGATAATTGATTAATCAGTCCATTATTTTTTCTATTAATCAATGAATTGGATAAAAAAAAAAATAATTTAAATTTGTTGTGTATAAAGGGAGGAGCAGGTTGTGTATGAAGGGAGGAGCAGGTTGTGTTATGAAGGGAGGAGCAGGTTGTGTATTAAGGGAGGAGCAGGTTGTGTATGAAGGGAGGAGCAGGGTGTGTATGAAGGGAGGAGCAGGTTGTGGTATGAAGGGAGGAGCAGGTTGTGGTATGAAGGGAGGAGCAGGTTGTGTATGAAGGGAGGAGCAGGTTGTGTTATGAAGGGAGGAGCAGGTTGTGTTATGAAGGGAGGAGCAGGTTGTGTATGAAGGGAGGAGCAGGTTGTGTTATGAAGGGAGGAGCAGGTTGTGTTATGAAGGGAGGAGCAGGTTGTGGTATGAAGGGAGGAGCAGGTTGTGTTATGAAGGGAGGAGCAGATTGTGGTATGAAGGGAGGAGCAGGTTGTGTTATGAAGGGAGGAGCAGGTTGAAGGGAGGAGCAGGTTGTGTATGAAGGGAGGAGCAGGTTGTGTATGAAGGGAGGAGCAGGTTGTGTATGAAGGGAGGAGCAGGTTGTGTTATGAAGGGAGGAGCAGGTTGTGTATGAAGGGAGGAGCAGGTTGTGTTATGAAGGGAGGAGCAGGTTGTGTTATGAAGGGAGGAGCAGGTTGTGTATGAAGGGAGGAGCAGGTTGTGTATGAAGGGAGGAGCAGGTTGTGTTATGAAGGGAGGAGCAGGTTGTGTATGAAGGGAGGAGCAGGTTATGTATGAAGGGAGGAGCAGGTTGTGTATAAAGGGAGGAGCAGGTTGTGTTATGAAGGGAGGAGCCGGGTGTGTTATGAAGGGAGGAGCAGGTTGTGTAATGAAGGGAGGAGCAGGTTGTGTTATGAAGGGAGGAGCAGGTTGTGGTATGAAGGGAGGAGCAGGTTGTGGTATGAAGGGAGGAACAGGTTGTGTATGAAGGGAGGAGCAGGTTGTGGTATGAAGGGAGGAGCAGGTTGTGTATGAAGGGAGGAGCAGGTTGTGTTATGAAGGGAGGAGCAGGTTGTGTATGAAGGGAGGAGCAGGTTGTGTATGAAGGGAGGAGCAGGTTGTGTTATGAAGGGAGGAGCAGGTTGTGGTATGAAGGGAGGAGCAGGTTGTGGTATGAAGGGAGGAGCAGGTTGTGTTATGAAGGGAGGAGCAGGTTGGAGCAGGTTGTGTTATGAAGGGAGGAGCAGGTTGTGTATGAAGGGAGGAGCAGGTTGTGTTATGAAGGGAGGAGCAGGTTGTGTTATGAAGGGAGGAGCAGGTTGTGATATGAAGGGAGGAGCAGGTTGTGGTATGAAGGGAGGAGCAGGTTGTGTTATGAAGGGAGGAGCAGGTTGTGTTAAGAAGGGAGGAGCAGGATGAAGGGAGGAGCAGGTTGTGTATGAAGGGAGGAGCAGGTTGTGTTATGAAGGGAGGAGCAGGTTGTGTTATGAAGGGAGGAGCAGGTTGTGTATGAAGGGAGGAGCAGGTTGTGTTATGAAGGGAGGAGCAGGTTGTGGTATGAAGGGAGGAGCAGGATGAAGGGAGGAGCAGGTTGTGTTAAGAAGGGAGGAGCAGGATGAAGGGAGGAGCAGTTTGTGTATGAAGGGAGGAGCAGGTTGTGTTACGATGGGAGGAGCAGGTTGTGTTATGAAGGGAGGAGCAGGTTGTGTATGAAGGGAGGAGCAGGTTGTGTTATGAAGGGAGGAGCAGGTTGTGTATGAAGGGAGGAGCAGGTTGTGTTATGAAGGGAGGAGCAGGTTGTGTTATGAAGGGAGGAGCAGATTGTGGTATGAAGGGAGGAGCAGGTTGTGTTATGAAGGGAGGAGCAGGTTGTGTTATGAAGGGAGGAGCAGATTGTGGTATGAAGGGAGGAGCAGGTTGTGTTATGAAGGGAGGAGCAGGTTGAAGGGAGGAGCAGGTTGTGTATGAAGGGAGGAGCAGGTTGTGTTATGAAGGGAGGAGCAGGTTGTGTATGAAGGGAGGAGCAGGTTGTGTTATGAAGGGAGGAGCAGGTTGTGTTATGAAGGGAGGAGCAGGTTGTGTTATGAAGGGAGGAGCAGGTTGTGTTATGAAGGGAGGAGCAGATTGTGGTATGAAGGGAGGAGCAGGTTGTGTTATGAAGGGAGGAGCAGGTTGAAGGGAGGAGCAGGTTGTGTATGAAGGGAGGAGCAGGTTGTGTTATGAAGGGAGGAGCAGGTTGTGTATGAAGGGAGGAGCAGGTTGTGTTATGAAGGGAGGAGCAGGTTGTGTATGAAGGGAGGAGCAGGTTGTGTATGAAGGGAGGAGCAGGTTGTGTTATGAAGGGAGGAGCAGGTTGTGTATGAAGGGAGGAGCAGGTTGTGTTATGAAGGGAGGAGCAGGTTGTGTATGAAGGGAGGAGCAGGTTATGTATGAAGGGAGGAGCAGGTTGTGTTATGAAGGGAGGAGCAGGTTGTGTATGAAGGGAGGAGCAGGTTATGTATGAAGGGAGGAGCAGGTTGTGTATAAAGGGAGGAGCAGGTTGTGTTATGAAGGGAGGAGCCGGGTGTGTTATGAAGGGAGGAGCAGGTTGTGTAATGAAGGGAGGAGCAGGTTATGTATGAAGGGAGGAGCAGGTTGTGTATAAAGGGAGGAGCAGGTTGTGTTATGAAGGGAGGAGCCGGGTGTGTTATGAAGGGAGGAGCAGGTTGTGTTATGAAGGGAGGAGCCGGGTGTGTTATGAAGGGAGGAGCAGGTTGTGTTATGAAGGGAGGAGCAGGTTGTGTTACGAAGGGAGGAGCAGGTTGTGTTATGAAGGGAGGAGCAGGTTGTGTATGAAGGGAGGAGCAGGTTGTGTATGAAGGGAGGAGCAGGTTGTGTTATGAAGTTAAACTGGTTTCATGTTAAACTGGTTTCAGGTTAAACTGGTTTCATGTTAAACTGGTTTCAGGTTAAACTGGTTTCATGTTAAACTGGTTTCATGTTAAACTGGTTTCGTGTTAAACTGGTTTCAGGTTAAACTGGTTTCAGGTTAAACTGGTTTCATGTTAAACTGGTTTCATGTTAAACTGGTTTCGTGTTAAACTGGTTTCATGTTAAACTGGTTTCAGGTTAAACTGGTTTCAGGTTAAACTGGTTTCAGGTTAAACTGGTTTCATGTTAAACTGGTTTCATGTTAAACTGGTTTCAGGTTAAACTGGTTTCATATTAAACTGGTTTCATGTTAAACTGGTTTCATGTTAAACTGGTTTCATGTTAAACTGGTTTCATGTTAAACTAGTTTCAGGTTAAACTGGTTTCATGTTAAACTGGTTTCAGGTTAAATTGGTTTCATGTTAAACTGGTTTCAGGTGAAACTGGTTTCATGTTAAACTGGTTTCACGTTAAAATGGTTTCATGTTAAACTGGTTTCATGTTAAACTGGTTTCAGGTTAAACTGGTTTCAGGTTAAACTGGTTTCATGTTAAACTGGTTTTAGGTGAAACTGGTTCAGCGTCTCTGTGATGAAGCTGTGGATGAAATCCTGAAGATGGTCGATCAGGACTTCAGTGATCCGGTTCAGAGTGACGACGGAGGAGCAGCTGGAGGTCCTCAAACATCTGGTACCTGTCCTCACACACCTGTCCTCACACACCTGTCCTCACACATCTGTCCTCACACACCTGTCCTCACACACCTGTCCTCACACACCTGTCCTCACACATCTGTCCTCACACACCTGTCCTCACACATCTGTCCTCACACATCTGTCCTCACACATCTGTCCTCACACACCTGTCCTCACATATCTGTCCTCACACATCTGGTACCTGTCCTCACACACCTGTCCTCACACATCTGTCCTCACACATCTGGTACCTGTCCTCACACACCTGTCCTCACACACCTGTCCTCACACATCTGGTACCTGTCCTCACACACCTGTCCTCACACATCTGTCCTCACACACCTGTCCTCACACATCTGGTACCTGTCCTCACACACCTGTCCTCACACATCTGTCCTCACACATCTGGTACCTGTCCTCACACACCTGTCCTCACACACCTGTCCTCACACATCTGTCCTCACACACCTGTCCTCACACACCTGTCCTCAAACATCTGGTACCTGTCCTCACACATCTGTCCTCAAACATCTGGTACCTGTCCTCACACACCTGTCCTCACACACCTGTCCTCACACATCTGTCCTCACACACCTGTCCTCACACATCTGTCCTCACACACCTGTCCTCACACACCTGTCCTCACACATCTGGTATCTGTCCTCACACACCTGTCCTCACACACCTGTCCTCACACATCTGTCCTCGCACATCTGGTACCTGTCCTCACACATCTGGTACCTGTCCTCACACACCTGTCCTCACACATCTGTCCTCACACATCTGTCCTCACACACCTGTCCTCACACATCTGGTACCTGTCCTCACACATCTGTCCTCGCACATCTGGTACCTGTCCTCACACACCTGTCCTCACACATCTGTCCTCACACACCTGTCCTCACACATCTGTCCTCACACATCTGTCCTCGCACATCTGTCCTCACACATCTGGTACCTGTCCTCACACACCTGTCCACACACCTGTCCTCACACATCTGGTACCTGTCCTCACACATCTGGTACCTGTCCTCACACACCTGTCCTCACACACCTGTCCTCAAACATCTGTCCTCACACATCTGTCCTCACACACCTGTCCTCACACATCTGTCCTCACACATCTGGTGTCTGTGTGTTCTGTGTTCCAGGTGATGAGGGAGGTCAGCGCCCCCCCACAGAGCAGACCCTGATCCTGGTCTACGAGGTGAGTCCAGACCATCAGCCCCTCCACCCCCCCACCCCTCACCCTGCTCTGTGTGACATGATAACCCTCATCTGTGTGTGTGTGTGTGTGTGTCTGTGTGTGTCTCTGTGTGTGTGTGTGTGTGTGTGTGTGTGTGTCTCTGTGTGTGTGTGTGTGTGTGTGTGTGTGTGTGTCTCTCTCTGTGTGTGTGTGTGTGTTACAGAGAGCAGCAGTGGACTCTGACTGTGTGTTGCTGTCTGTTCAGGGTTCAGCAGGTAAACTGATAACTGATCAATAATCATCAATAAGTCCTCGTTGGCCTCCAGTAACCTTTGACCTCTGTGCTGTTTGTTACAGACTGCAGCGATGAGACAGCTGACTGCTCCTCTCCTCCTCCTCCTCTTCCTCTTCCTCTCCATCATGAGTACTCACGGTCCTCTCCTCCCGCTGCAGAGGAAGGGGGCGTGGCCTCAGCAGCACGCAGCAGGAAGAGGAAGAAGGACTCGGTGGGGGCGGGGGGGGCGGAGCTTCCTGTCAGCTGCTCTCAGTGTGACATGTTGTTCCCAAACAGCGAGCGGCTCTCAGACCACCTCAGGAAGAGTCATCCGGCGTGCTCGGCGTGCGGCGCCACGTTCAGCGGCGTCCTGAAGCTTCGCCAACACCAGGAGGAAGAACACGGTCTGCTGCCGTACGCCTGCGACTACTGCGCCAAAACCTTCAACCACAGAGCTCACAGAGACGTGCACGTGAAGGCGCGGCACACCGGAGAGAAGAGCGTGCACTGTGACATCTGTGGGAAGGGCTACTCCTGCGCCAGCGTGCTGAAGACGCACCGCATCACGCACTTCGACAAGACCTTCATCTGCGATGTCTGCGGGAAGAGCTTCTACCACGCCTGTCACCTGACGCGCCACAAGCTGGTGCACCGGGCGGAGCGGCCGTACCGCTGCTCCACCTGCGGGAAAGGCTTCACGCAGGCGGAGAACCTGCGCAGCCACCAGGCCATCCACAGCGGGGAGCGGCAGCTGTGCTCCGTGTGTGGGAAGAGTTTCCGCTGCCTGAAGAACCACGTCATCAGCAAACACTCGCACGAGCTGCCGGCCGCCGAGCCGCCGCCACGCTGCTCCGTCAGCTGCGACGTCTGCGGGAAGAAGTTCCCCAACCGGTCCCAGTACCGAGTCCACCAGAGGAGCCACACGGGGGAGAAGCCGTTCCACTGCGACGTGTGCGGGAAGAGCTACCGGCTGAAGGAGCTGCTGAGGGACCATCGCTACACCCACAGCGGGGAGAAACCCTACCGCTGCTCCCTCTGCTCCAAAACCTTCAACCTGGCCACCAGCTTCATGCGCCACCGCAGCATCCACAGCGGAGAGACACCGTTCAGCTGCCACGCCTGCGGGAAACACTTCCGCCTGCTCACCTTCCTCAAGGCTCACCTGCAGACCAAAGCTCACCTGAAGCAGACGCAGCAGCCTCCACCTCTGACCTCTGACCTCTGACCTCACACGGCCCTGACTGATCCTGATGTAGTTTGAACTCTGCTGAATGTCAGAGAGGAATCAGTGTTCACTCCTCCTGCTTTAAATGTATCTCTGAGTTTTTCATCTGCTTAAAATCAGTGTGTTTGTGACTCTGATTAAACTTCTAATTCATTCTGTTTATACTTTAAACTGACTTCATTCACTTTATACACACACACACACACACACACACACACACATATACACACGTGACTCAAACCTCAACCAGGAACTCAGAAATGACGTTTTGCTGCACACACACACGTGACTTCAAGTGAATGTAAAGAGGAACAAACAGACAGGAAGTGAAAGTATTGAGCCTCCATTTTAACGTCAGTCACCATTTCACAGTCAGTAGAGCAGAAGGAGGAAAACAGTCTGAGGCAGGTGAGTGTTAATATCAGGACTGTAAATAATGATTACTGTCATTATTGATCAATCTGATGATTATTTATCACATTCATTGTTTAGTTGATTAAATCTGAAATGACAGACTTTGAGGTGTTCAAGTCTTTCGTGTTTTCTGTGTCCTGCCTCAGGCTTCAAACATTCAGTTGCTTTGTTCCATGTTTGTTTTGCGCAACTTCTAATAAAGAAGAAGGGAGGAGCAGACAGGTAGGGAGTAAAGGTGAAAGTCCATTTAGACGCCATTTCACAGTCAGTAGAGCAGAAGGAGGAAAACAGCAAGTCTGAGGCAGGTGAGTGTTAATATCAGGACTGTAAATAATGATTACTGTCATTATTGATCAATCTGATGATTATTGATCACATTCATTGTTTAGTTGATTAAAGTGTGTCAGAATAATGTGAAATGACAGAGTTTGAGGTGTTAAACGTTATTTCCTGGTTTGTGTCTCGTCGTTTAAACTGTTGCTTTGTTCTCTGTTGTTTACTACAGCAGCAGAAATATCACACTAACTACAAACTCACAGAATTATAAAACAAATATTGTTGTAATGTAGATTATCGGTCGGGTCGCGGGGGCAGCAGCCTCAGCAGGGAAGCCCAGACTTCCCTCTCCCCAGTACCCCCCGAATACAGGCCCGGCCACCAGGCGCTCACCGCCGAGCCCCATCCCCAGGCCTGGCAGTCTTTAAAAGTGAAATTAAGGTCTTGCTCCCACTTAGCCCTAGATTTGAGGGTGTTGTTTGCTGAGAGATTTAATATTCTGCCGTAGATTAAGGATACAATACCTTTAGGATGTTGAATGTTTTTAAAGGTCTCGTCAGTTAAAGGAGAGTCTAAAGGATTTGGATGGCCACCCTGTTGTGTGCTAATGTAATGCCTAACCTGTAGGTACTTAAAGAAATGTGCAGCAGGGAGGCTGAGGGCATCTCCTAACTGTTCGAAGGATCTGATTACGTTATTTTCATAATGGTCTCTGAACGTTTTTATTCCCTTATTATACCGCACCCCTGTGAGTCCATCCCTTAGTACAGACGGCAAAGCAGGATTATTATGGAAGGGGGTGTTTCTATGTAGTGGGTTTACGCATTTGAGACGCGATTGTATAGCTGACCATAATTTGGATGTATGATTTATAAATGGGTTGTCAGTTTTATTTTTCAAAGTATAATATGACTGGATGAAAGGGATGCTGTGTGGAGCTGTTCTATTTGCTTCCAAGCAGGAGGGTTGTTCATCTCTGCCAGAACCAGATAGCTCTTAACTGGGCAGCCCAGTTAGTGGTTACATTTTTGATTCATTTTCAGCCATTGTTTTAGTTGTCCTTTAAAAGAAGAGTATGTGGGGCATTCCCTTACTGTTGAGGGAAGACTATTCCAGATGTCCCCCCCCCGCCTACCAGAGACAACACATTCCTCCCAAACGTGGTGCGTCTGTGGGGAATCTCACAGTCTCCTCTATCACAAGCCCTGGTGCTCAAACCTCCTGCAGACCTTTTCTGTATGAAGTCATTCAGTGGTGGTGGAGCAAGACCATGGAGACATTTGTACACAAAACCCTAACCCAAATCTAAAAGTTTAAAATTTTGAAAACTTAAAAAATTACGTTTTTCCAGGGTAGGCCTATTGCAGATATGGAAGGAGAAGGGTTTTCTATCCAGAGTCTTTAGGGATTTTTTATAGAGAGATTCTATTGATTTAAGTGCTGCAGTACATGCCAGTGACCAGCTGGTTAAGCAGTAGTCTATATGTGAGAGGACCAGCTGGTTAAGCAGGAGTCTAGATGTGAGAGGACCAGCTGGTTAAGCAGTAGTCTAGATGTGAGAGGACCAGCTGGTTAAGCAGTAGTCTAGATGTGAGAGGATCATACAATGTAAAAACAACAAAGCTGCACTGCTGGTTAAGGAGTTCCTGATCTGCCTGAAATTATCCAGGTTGTATTTGACAGAGTTTGACACTTTTTTGATGTGTTTCCTGAATGAGTGTCGAGTCCAGGATGACTCCCAAGTATCTGAAGCGAGCTCCTCCCCTCCCAGAAAAACACCAGAATGATCAATGTTTGGCGGCTTTTTAGCAAAAAACATACAGACACTTTTTTTAACATTTAAAGAAAGACATCAGTGAGCCAGTCCTGTACATGAGCCATAGCAGTTGTGAGTATTTGAGCGGCTTCTGTCGTGTTTTTCGCAGGGATGAAAATAACTGCGTCATCCGTGTACAGCTGTGCATTAACACCCTTACAGACATCAAAGAAATCGTTAATGTAAAAAGAAAACAAGATAGGTCCAAGTATGGATCCCTGAGGGACCCCTACTGGACAGTCCAGGTAAGGGGATTTGACACCGTCGACCACCACACACTGCTCTCTATCTGCAAGATATGATCTGAACCAACTGGGGGCCTGTGTAGAGAAATTACATTTCGACAGCTTGGTTAACAGTACTCGGTGCTCAACGGTGTCAAAGGCCCTTTTAAGATCCAGGAAAACAGCTCCCACACAGCTGTTCCTATCCAGGAGAGACAACAATAACAACAACAACAAACATACTTATAGCCGACTCTGTGGAATGGTCCGGAAGCCAAACTGCATCGGATGCAATGCTGTGTAACCGTTATTGAGATGTTCTACTAACTGTTCAGCCACCCATTTTTCTATTACTTTGGAGATGACAGGAAGGATACTGATTGGTCTATAGTTGTTGATTTCAGCTTTACTTCCGGATTTGAAGATTGGTTTCACCGTGCTCACCTTCCAGTTAGTCGGGACACCAGATCGCCTGATGGACAGATTTATCTGCTGCATGATGGGATAAAATAGAGACTCCATGTGAAGTTTTAAAAAATTAGTGTCAAATCCGTAGTTATCTTTGGCATTAGATTTGTTAAGAGAGCAAATAATTTCCATTACCTCTCTGTCAGAGATTTCAGTTATGTTAAAAACAGGCTGTTCGCAATTGACAGGATGATAAACACAGTCAGGTGCAGTGAACAGACTTGATATTTCACCAACAGAATTTATTAAAAAAAGAATTAAGTTCTGCAGCCAAGGTGACAGGATTTTTCACTAATTGATTCTTGATGTTTAGCTCCAGTCCTTTATTGCTCTGCTTGGTCTGTCTGCCAGTTAGGTTATTGATCTCTTTCCACATCTGATCCACATTTTTTTTAAATTTCCCATTGCACTCTCAATTATGTTTAAGAAGAAGTTTGCTTTGGCTTTTCGTAATGCTAATGTTACTTTATTTCGTGCTGATGTGAATTTTTGACTTTCAGTTATTAGACCAGTTTTCAGTGAAGTTTTGAGCAGCTGATCTCTAACGTTTAACAGTGCAAGACACTCATTATTAAACCAGGGAAGGGAGCTGGATTGCCTGGTCCTAAAGCTCCCTATCCTAGAGAAAGAAAACAGAACCTCCTTAATTTTTTTGAGAGAAGGAGTCAGCACTCTGGTTTATGTCATCACAGGAGATTAAATTATGCCATACCAATTCCTTAAGGGCTTTATCAACATTTTGCTGTTGGTTCTTAGGGATGAAGTTGTGATTTGGTGATTTCTGATGCAGATATCTGTGTGAGTTTAGGACAAGATTTTTATTGAGTTTCCAGGAAAAGAAAATCACATTATGATCTGAAAGTCCTGTGAAGAGGTTGTGACTCTTAGTGATTCTTTCTGGCTTATTTGAAAACAGCAGGTCAATTCTAGTTTTAGAGTAGTTTGTTATCCTGGTTGGTTGGTCAATTAATTGTGTTAAGTTAAAAGAATCAGTAATTGCCTTAAATTTTTTTCTATCTTTCTTATTATCCCAAATGAGAATGATCTCCTTTCTGTGATTAATTGATTTAAGTAAAGTCTTGAACTGATCATAAAAGCCTGTATCAGCTGAGGGTTTATGATACATGCAGATGACAGTAAGAGACATATTGGCAGAGAGGGAGATGCTTACTACAACAAATTCTAAATTGATTTCTCCAGGTAATTCTATCTGGCAACAGTTAAGAGTGTTTTTGATGTACAGTAGAACCCCCCACCTTTCCCATGGTCCCTATCTTTCCTAAAGACATGATAACCCAACATTGATATAGCAGCTTCAGGTGATGAGGAGGATAGCCAGGTTTCTGTGAGTCCCAGAAAGTCAAAGTTTGAGTTAAGTAGCAGATGTTCTAGTTGTTCTTGTTTAGGAACCATACTGCGGACATTTAGGTGACCACCGAGTAGACCCTTGATTTTACATCGTGTGTGTGTCTCCAGTGTTACTGGTTTACCTCTGAGACTCCAGAAGATGAAGAAAGAGGAGGAAGAGGAGGACGGAGCAGAGTCTGTAATATCCAGCTGTCTGTCTATGAAGAATAACCGGTCTAATCGTGAACCTCCAACCTTCAGTACTGAACCTGGACCCTCAGACACAAAGTAAGAGACTGATTAATCGATGATCGATAATTGATCAATAAAAATGTTGTCAATCACATGAAGTTTTTATGGATCAAATGCTGGTTTCAAATAGAAGTTGTGTTGCGTAGTGTGAGTCTTGAAGCAATGCAATGAATTTCACGATGTGGCAGCAATGAGACATCTTACCAACAGGGGGCGATATTTGACAGAGAAAACTGCTCAGCTACCTACCAGCTGCTGTAGATTGTAGAAGTCAAGATGGGAACAAAAGAAGGCATGAATGATACGCTCTGACTCAGAGGACGATAATAATGGTCTGATTTTTCAATTTAGGATCAAATTCATAACACCAAGATTCCCAACATTAGTTTTGACATATGGGCCAAATGTGCCAGTACAGTAAAAGTTGACTTTTGTTGTATTTCTAAAGCCAGCAATGAGCTCAGTTTTGTCAGTTTAGTTGAAGGAAGTTGAGACATCCAGTCCTTTATCACAGCTAAACAGTAGTGGAGAGTGTCTAAGTTACTAAAATCAAGTTTTACTGTAAAATATAGCAGAGTGTCGTCTGCGTAACAATGATAGGCTATACAACCAAAGTGACTGATTATCTGACCCAAGGGAAGCATATACAGAGAGAACAGAGTAGGACCCAGGATTGAGCCCTGGGGCATCCCATATAACAGCAGAGCAGATGAAGACACATAGTTACCATGGAGACTGAAACACATCTATCTGACTAATATGACACAAACCGCTGGAGAGATGTTAAAAAGTCTTCAGTGAAACTGATCCAGTTTGCAGCTGTAGATAAAATGTTTAGAACATGCAGAAGGAGATATGAACACAACTATTGATGTCTTTATTAAATCATTACTCTGTGACATGTTTCATGATACATCTGATCTTTACAGGAACTAATGATATGTGTACAATAATAGTTATTTCTACAGACACAGAGCAGAGTTTCCAGAGTCCAGCTGTCTGTCTATGAAGAGTGACTGGTCTAATCGTGAACCTCCATACTTCAGTAATGAACCTGGACCCTCAGACACAAAGTAAGAGACTGTTTCTACTGTAAACTGACCTGAAGATAATTCAGTTTAACATTTGTACCTTAATATTTTTACTGGTACATTTACCACATTGGTCTAAAGTGTCCAATGTGTTTGATGCCATAAAAAAGCATATTTGAGAATTTTCTTCCAGTTTTTTTTCCTGCATCTTCTAATCCACTTCTCCTCTATTGATCCAAATCATTGATTTAATTAATTTCAGGCTTTTAACTCCTTCAATGCCAGAAAATAGAGTCCCTGGTAAACAAAATGGTGAAAAAGCAGATGAAAAGGTGGTTATTACCAATATACTGAATGCAAATTGAATTTGGTTTGTGGGGATTATAACAGACTTGGATCATTGATGAGTAACAAGATTGATTTCCAGGTTTTTACATTTTTTGTAGTGTCAGATTAAAGAAATGGCTCCCATAGACTTCCATTATAATCAATTGGAATTGAAGTCTTCAATTCAGTAAGCTTGCATTAGTGTCCAATACCTTTCAAAGCAATACATTTGCAATTGAAATAACATTGCAATTGCAAATGAACACAACTATTGATGTCTTTATTAAATTATGACTCTGATATGTTTCATGATACATCTGATCTTTACAGGAACTAATGATATGTGTAAAATAATAGTTATTTCTACAGACACAGAGCAGAGTTTCCAGTGTCCAGCTGTCTGTCTATGAAGAGTAACTGGTCTAATCGTGAACCTCCAGCCTTCAGTAATGAACCTGGACCCTCAGACACAAAGTAAGAGACTGATTAATCGATGATCGATAATTGATCATTAAAAATGTTGTCAATCACATGAAATTTTTATGGATCAAACGCTGGTTTCAAATAGAAGTTGTGTTGCGTAGTGTGAGTCTTGAAGCAATGCAATGAATTTCATGATGTGGCAGCAATGAGACATCTTACCAACGGGGGGCGATATTTGACAGAGAAAATGGCTCAGCTACCTACCAGCTGCTGTAGATTGTAGAAGTCAAGATGGGAACAAAAGAAGGCATGAATGATACGCTCTGAGTCAGAGGACGATAATAATAGTCTGATTTTTCAATTTAGGATCAAATTCATGACGCCAAGATTCCCAACATTAGTTTTGACATATGGGCCAAATGTGCCAGTACAGTAAAAGTTGACTTTTGTTGTATTTCTAAAGCCAGCAATGAGAAGCTCAGTTTTGTCAGTTTAGTTGAAGGAAGTTGAGACATCCAGTCCTTTATCACAGCTAAACAGTAGTGGAGAGTGTCTAAGTTACTAAAATCAGGTTTTACTGTAAAATATAGCAGAGTGTCGTCTGCGTAACAATGATAGGCTATACAACCAAAGTGACTTATTATCTGACCCAAGGGAAGCATATACAGAGAGAACAGAGTAGGACCCAGGATTGAGCCCTGGGGCATCCCATGTAACAGCAGAGCAGATGAAGACACATAGTTACCATGGAGACTGAAACACATCTATCTGACTAATATGACACAAACCGCTGGAGAGATGTTAAAAAGTCTTCAGTGAAACTGATCCAGTTTGCAGCTGTAGATAAAATGTTTAGAACATGCAGAAGGAGATATGAACACAACTATTGATGTCTTTATTAAATCATGACTCTGTGACATGTTTCATGTTACATCTCATCTTTACAGGAACTAATGATATGTGTACAATAATAGTTATTTCTACAGACACAGAGCAGAGTTTCCAGTGTCCAGCTGTCTGTCTATGAAGAGTGACCGGTCTAATCGTGAACCTCCATACTTCAGTAATGAACCTGGACCCTCAGACACAAAGTAAGAGATTGTTTCTACTGTAAACTGACCTGAAGATAATTCAGTTTAACATTTGTACCCCAATATTTTTTACTGGCACATTTACCACATTGAACTAAAGTGTCCAATGTGTTTGATGCCATAAAAAAGGCGTATTTGAGAATTTTCTTCCAGTTTTTTTTCCTGCATCTTCTAATCCACTTCTCCTCTATTGATCCAAATCATTGATTTAATTAATTTCAGACTTTTAACCCCTTCAATGCCAGAAAATAGAGTCCCTGGTAAACAAAATGGTGAAAAAGCAGATGAAAAGGTGGTTATTACCAATATACTGAATGCAAATTGAATTTGGTTTGGGGGCATTATAACAGACTTGGATCATTGATGAGTAACAAGATTGATTTCCAGGTTTTTAGATTTTTTGTAGTGTCAGATTAAAGAAATGGCTCCCATAGACTTCCATTATAATCAATTGCAATTGAAGTCTTCAATTCAGTAAGCTTGCAGTAGTGTCCAATACCTTTCAAAGCAATACATTTGCAATTGAAATAACATTGCAATTGAAATGAACACAACTATTGATGTCTTTATTAAATCATGACTCTGTGACATGTTTCATGATACATCTGATCTTTACAGGAACTAATGATATGTGTACAATAATAGTTATTTCTACAGACACAGAGCAGAGTTTCCAGAGTCCAGCTGTCTGTCTATGAAGAGTAACTGGTCTAATCGTGAACCTCCAACCTTCAGTAATGAACCTGGACCCTCAGACACAAAGTAAGAGACTGTTTCTACTGTAAACTGACCTGAAGATGATTCAGTTTAATATCATTTGATTGACTGCATTATTTCTTTGTTTATATCTTTCATTTAGTGGAAAGAGTGTTTGATGCTGTTCTGAAATATTTATTAGTAGCTTGAACCAATATTTAATACAGGTTAAGTTGCAGAGGTCAGGTTGTTTAGTTTTCTTTGTAGACATGAACAAGTTAATGTGACAGTCCAGCATCAGCAGCAGTTACTTTAGTTTAACTGTCTGTAAATTAATTGTTATATAAAATATTTGTTATCATTTGATATTTTTACAGCACACATGTCAGACTTTGTGTTCTCAAACATGTAATTAAATCAGTAACAGTCTGGGTCCCTGGGCAGAAACAGCTCAGTGGTCTTTGGTTTTTAGTTTAACACACAGCATGACCAACAGGTTTTGGTTGGATGAGCTCAGTGACCGCTTGGTGGTGTAAGAGCTTATTGCTTGTAAATGTAGGCAGGAGCTAAACTGTGTAGACCTGATTAGTGATTAAAAGAATGTTAATAATGGTCTGATTTTTCAATTTAGGATCAAATTCATGACGCCAAGATTCCCAACATTAGTTTTGACATATGGGCCAAATGTGCCAGTACAGTAAAAGTTGACTTTTGTTGTATTTCTAAAGCCAGCAATGAGAAGCTCAGTTTTGTCAGTTTAGTTGAAGGAAGTTGAGACATCCAGTCCTTTATCACAGCTAAACAGTAGTGGAGAGTGTCTAAGTTACTAAAATCAGGTTTTACTGTAAAATATAGCAGAGTGTCGTCTGCGTAACAATGATAGGCTATACAACCAAAGTGACTTATTATCTGACCCAAGGGAAGCATATACAGAGAGAACAGAGTAGGACCCAGGATTGAGCCCTGGGGCATCCCATGTAACAGCAGAGCAGATGAAGACACATAGTTACCATGGAGACTGAAACACATCTATCTGACTAATATGACACAAACCGCTGGAGAGATGTTAAAAAGTCTTCAGTGAAACTGATCCAGTTTGCAGCTGTAGATAAAATGTTTAGAACATGCAGAAGGAGATATGAACACAACTATTGATGTCTTTATTAAATCATGACTCTGTGACATGTTTCATGTTACATCTCATCTTTACAGGAACTAATGATATGTGTACAATAATAGTTATTTCTACAGACACAGAGCAGAGTTTCCAGTGTCCAGCTGTCTGTCTATGAAGAGTGACCGGTCTAATCGTGAACCTCCATACTTCAGTAATGAACCTGGACCCTCAGACACAAAGTAAGAGATTGTTTCTACTGTAAACTGACCTGAAGATAATTCAGTTTAACATTTGTACCCCAATATTTTTTACTGGCACATTTACCACATTGAACTAAAGTGTCCAATGTGTTTGATGCCATAAAAAAGGCGTATTTGAGAATTTTCTTCCAGTTTTTTTTCCTGCATCTTCTAATCCACTTCTCCTCTATTGATCCAAACCATTGATTTAATTAATTTCAGACTTTTAACCCCTTCAATGCCAGAAAATAGAGTCCCTGGTAAACAAAATGGTGAAAAAGCAGATGAAAAGGTGGTTATTACCAATATACTGAATGCAAATTGAATTTGGTTTGGGGGCATTATAACAGACTTGGATCATTGATGAGTAACAAGATTGATTTCCAGGTTTTTAGATTTTTTGTAGTGTCAGATTAAAGAAATGGCTCCCATAGACTTCCATTATAATCAATTGCAATTGAAGTCTTCAATTCAGTAAGCTTGCAGTAGTGTCCAATACCTTTCAAAGCAATACATTTGCAATTGAAATAACATTGCAATTGAAATGAACACAACTATTGATGTCTTTATTAAATCATGACTCTGTGACATGTTTCATGATACATCTGATCTTTACAGGAACTAATGATATGTGTACAATAATAGTTATTTCTACAGACACAGAGCAGAGTTTCCAGAGTCCAGCTGTCTGTCTATGAAGAGTAACTGGTCTAATCGTGAACCTCCAACCTTCAGTAATGAACCTGGACCCTCAGACACAAAGTAAGAGACTGTTTCTACTGTAAACTGACCTGAAGATGATTCAGTTTAATATCATTTGATTGACTGCATTATTTCTTTGTTTATATCTTTCATTTAGTGGAAAGAGTGTTTGATGCTGTTCTGAAATATTTATTAGTAGCTTGAACCAATATTTAATACAGGTTAAGTTGCAGAGGTCAGGTTGTTTAGTTTTCTTTGTAGACATGAACAAGTTAATGTGACAGTCCAGCATCAGCAGCAGTGACTTTAGTTTAACTGTCTGTAAATTAATTGTTATATAAAATATTTGTTATCATTTGATATTTTTACAGCACACATGTCTGACTTTGTGTTCTCAAACATGTAATTAAATCAGTAAGAGTCTGGGTCCCTGGGCAGAAACAGCTCAGTGGTCTTTGGTTTTTAGTTTAATACACAGCTTGACCAACAGGTTTTGGTTGGATGAGCTCAGTGACCGCTTGGTGGTGTAAGAGCTTATTGCTTGTAAATGTAGGCAGGAGCTAAACTGCGTAGACCTGATTAGTGATTAAAAGAATGTTAAAATTGATCCTGAACTTCACTGGCAGCCCATGCAGTGAGGTTAAAAAAGGAGTGATGTGAGATCTAAGGCCAGTCCTAGTTATCAGCCCAGCTGCTGCATTTTATATGAGCTGAAGATGAACCAGGGAGCTTTAAGGCAGGTGGAAAGGACATTGTAGAAGTAAAGATGGAAACAAATGAAGACATGAATGATACGTTCTGAGTCAGAGGACGACAATAATGGTCTGATTTATCAATTTAAGATCAAATTTATAACACCAACATTCCCAGCATTAGTTTTGACACATGGGCCAAATGGGCCAGTACAGTAAAAGTTGACTTTTGTTGTATTTCTAAAGCCAACAATGAGAAACTCAGTTTTGTCAGAGTTTAGTTGAAGACAGTTGAGAGACATCCAGTCCTTTATCACAGCTAAACAGTAGTGGAGAGTGTCTAAGTTGTTAAAATCATCAGGTTTTACTGTAAAATATAGCAGAGTGTCGTCTGTGTAACAATGATAGGCTATACAACCAAAGTGACTGATTATCTGACCCAAGGGAAGCATATACAGAGAGAACAGAGTAGGACCCAGGATTGAACCCTGGGGCATCCCATATAACAGCTGAGCATGGTAAAAGCTGCATCAGTGAACATTAAAGCACAAATGGCTTCATACAGAACAGCCCACACACAATAGCAGAGCAGTCACTAATCAAGACTTCAAAGGGAACAGCTAGCATCAAGGCACCTCAGCCCCGAACTAAAGAAGGTTTTGACAGAGGTTGTGAGCGTAAGGAGATGGGAGCTGATTATACATCTTTCATTCATGTTTGCTAGCTTGCAGTCTTCTTCTTCTTCTTCCCTGACTTTGTCGGCACATTGTTGTCTCTGTCTAATTACTTAATTGAACTCTTGTAATCTTACTTTATTTCACATTGAATGTGTTGAATCTCAGAGTCTGAAGAACAGAAACTGTGTAAGTGTGTAAATACTGACAGTCTGAACTGTTTATGTGAGCTGCATGCAGCTTGTGAGCTGTCGGTTGGCCTCCACTAATGTCATGTGACATGAAGAATGTGTTCATGTCCACAGAGAGAGGAAGAGGAGGGCTGTTTCTGTGGAGGAGCAGCTGTCCTGCTGTTCTTTGTGTCAGGACGTCCTGAAGGATCCAGTCTCTACCAGCTGTGGACACTGGTTCTGCAGACAGTGCATCATCTCATACTGGGACCAGTCTGCTTCTTCAGGAGACTCCTCCTGTCCCCAGTGTGGAAAAAGATCCAGAACCAGAGCTGGACTGCAGACAGACAGTCAGACCAGCACTGTACAAAGTAAGACTGAAGATCTGTCTGCTGATGTCATCATCTCTGAAAACAGGAATCTACCTCCTCTATCTTACTGAACATTAACAGTCACACTGATTTCTGTTTCATTCTACCTTTTTTCTTCTCTTTCAGCAGAAAGTGGTCTGCAGGAGGTTTTAGATGAACATCAGATCAGTCTGAG